>NC_045157.1:21962456-22122456 GCF_900700415.2 Clupea harengus
GAGAGAGAGAAAGAATGGAGCGGAGAGGTGGGGAGAGAAAGAATGAGAGAGGCACCCTTCGGGGGCAGAATCCGATGAGTCATTGGAGCAATGTTCTGGAGCAGTCTCTCGGCCGTGCTGGCCCAATAAACGCTCAGCTCTATTGTTTAAAAAAAATCGTTTCTTTTGGACCGAAGCACTCTGGCTGCTCCGAGTCTTCAAGTCTTCAGGTCACTAGTGAGTCATGGTCCGAGCATGTAGACCATCTACGGTGGAGGAGGATTCTGCCCTGACACAACTGCAGCCTTTCTCACAATATATCCACGGAGATGTCATGATGTCATTATATTGCCTCACAAGTTTACCGGCAAAACTTCGACGTCTTCTCAGAAAGACTCAGGAGTTCAGATTGAATCCAAAGCCAACAGCAGAAAACTACAACCATAGCAACCAGTTGTCGAAAGAGAGAGCCACACGTGACTTTAAAACAAGTCCAGTCCAAAACAAGCCTGTCCCTGAGGACAAATGTGTGTCCCTATGGGCATGTCATGGCATACACACACATCTGATGACAGGAAATGGTCAACGGGATATCCATACATATCTGGCACTAGCTGTGCTTGGGAAATTACCAGATTGTATAAGACCTTGTGTAACATTGCAGGCTATGTCCATCTTGACATACGCTCAGCATGTGATGGTGTTTTTTTTCTAAGGGGTCTTGAGGGTTATGAGAACTTGGGCAGAGCTGCACTTCGGCTCAGTAAAACGCCTGAGGACATCATGAAAAGGGGCTGCTTTGGTACACACCGAGCTGGAAAACCGCTACTTCATTTTGGCACGCGACGCGTCAAACGCCTCCGGTCTTGAAAGCTTTTAGTCATTAAAAGGTGGTCAATTATACAACTCTGGGTTTTGTGTGTAAAACTGTACATTAGAAAAAGGTCGGCCCGTCAGGGTTTTGAATGAGGCTCCGTGGGGATCTCATGTGTCATTACAGCTGAGCATTACAATAAAAGGGCTGGGATGACCCCTGAGAGCTCCATATGGCTCTGAGATGAAGGCAGCATAATGAGGGCATGCTGGGGAAATAACAGGTTTGCCGGCCCTGCTGATGTGCTGGAGGGTACTAATCAGCGACTCTGCTTACAGAAAGCCAAATAACACAGGGGGAGAGAGAGAGAGAGAGGGAAAGAGAGAGAGAGAGAGGGCACTCCTACCTGGCAAACTCACGCCACAAACACACACACACACACACACACACATAGGGACACATATGGACACACTCATGGACACACACGGACACACACACAAACACACACGGACACACACACGGACACACACACGCCCACACACACGAACCCTCACGGATACACACGGATACACACATGGACACATACGCAGACACACACATGGACACACACACACACACACTGTGATTGTGCCTTTGTTTATACAACAGGCTTTCAAAGCAAGAGGACACAGAGTGCAGACTGTGTGCGCAGACAATATGGGTATCATATTACTGTGCCAATAAAAAATCCCCACCGAGGGACGTCCACTTTATAGTGATTACAGTGGCACTGCCCATTCATGTGGCGGAGGGAATGTTCTCCTGCTGCACAGGACTTGTGTCATGTAAACATTCAGTGGCACCACTAATCATACGACACATCTGGCCCTAAAAGAGACGGGCAGGTTTAAAGCCACATCGGCCAGCCCTGAGAGCACTGCCTGCGAACACTCAGCAATTGTGGCTTGGGATCTTCCGTCAGTTCTGAGCTCCTTTCATTTGGAGGAGGGTAGAGCGGCGGGAGTGACGACTAAAAAACAGCCTGAGCTGGAAGTTACCTCGTTTGAGCCTGTGGATTTATTACCGCGTGGCACTGACGAAGCTTTTCCAAAATAATACAACTACAAAAACGTCAAAACAAAGACTCACTTAGTTCTGTCTCCAGCATCATGTTCGCCACTCAATCGTCCCTGAAGTTTCCTGTTGCTCTTGTCAGCACTTCCCCGCTCCGCTAGCTAGCCGGGCCAGCAGCGCTGCTACCGAGATCCAGAAAACACAGTCGCGCACCTCTCTGCTGACAAGTTACTGAGCGAACATCTCGTCTCGGCCGGATCATATGTAACCCATGTAAACACGCCGTGAAGCATCGTGTCATCATGGCAGTATCTCATCGTGGCTCCATCGCTGCCAACCTACCGCACCCACTGTACCGCTACATGCTTTCAGGGGCCACAGCAGAGCCACTGCTGCTGACTGAAACCCTTAACAGGAGCCCAAGTGAAGGGTGCCGGGGGCCTGGGCTCCAGGCTGAAACATGAGGTGGAACGAGAGTAGAAACATGGCTTATCTCCCAACACATGTGGCTGCTTTTTTTAAATGGAACATATGACCTGCAAAACCGCAGCTTTGGTCATGCAGGAAGCCACCGCTGCATGCCTCGATCGGGGCCAGCTATTTCAAACCGGAGCGGAATCGCCGGGGACAGACGCCCAGAACACAGAGGCAATATATTTCCCTGGAACTAATCAGCAACGCTCGACCACAACGCCAGCCCCCCACAACACACACACACACACACACACACACACACACACACACACACACAGACAGACACACACCGGAGGTGTTTGGCGAACAATGGAGTCTTTGTTGGAGTGCAGAGTGGAGTCACCCTTGTGCCTTCTCTGCCGTGGACTGATGCACCGCTTGGAACGGCTGGTCAGTAGTGTCCCAGAGACAGTGCGTCAGTCTCAGCAGCCTCAACAACACACGACACGCGGAGACACGTGGCTCCAACACAGAGCGTCAGTCTCAGCAGCCTCAACAACACACGCAGAGACACGTGGCTCCAACACAGAGCCCCCGCAGCTCATACTCATTAGGGATGAAAGAGAGAGGGAGACAAGCCGCTAACCCCAAAGATGAGGAAACAACATTAACGCCCCTTTTCCCTGATTTGTTATAAAAAAGGGGCTCATCTCACTATGTGACAAATGTTTTCCTTTTCCCAGCAGACATCTTTATTAGGTCTGGCATCCAAGCCCCTTCAGCAAGACCGCGATTTATAGCTGGCCCTGAGGGTGACTTGCCAATGTGCCTCAGTGTGTGTGTGTGTGTGTGTGTGTGTGTGTGTGTGTGTGTGTGTGTGTGTGTGTGTGTGTGTGTGTGAGGGCAGGCGTGGGGGCTTGACATGCAGGCCTCCTGTTGACATGTGAGGCTCCTCTGGGTACCCGCTACACATCAGCCACAGTTAATTTCCGAGTAGGACGGAATTCTGCACATAAAAACGTCCAGCAGTCTGTCACCCTGCACACACAGAAACAAGCATTCGCACCATCCATGCTGTAGTGGTCAAGGAGTCCTTTTATTTAACGCCAGCTGAGGAGTTATGTAGCTATTTCCTACATGGTTGTATTAGACATTTTAATAAATGTTCTGCTAGGTGCTTACACTACTAGACACCCTTACCCTCTAAAGCCTGAGTATAAATTATAATAATAATAATGATATAAATATCACAGACCACTGCTAATTTTGTTACTGCTTAATTTACCGTTTGCTTTCATTATTGATTCTATTATGAGTGCAGTGGACTCTCTCTCTACGTATATAAACAATAAACAATGCTAATAGCAACAACAAAAAATGTAATAGGCCATATTTTTCTCTTTTTTGACTTGACTAAAACAATATTGTCTTTACGTATGCAAAAGAAATGTTCTGCTGGGTCCAGACATATTTCAATTGGCCGATACAGGTTGTTCCCATAGGATGGAGATGCAACATAAATTTAAAACATGACTGTGACATTCCGCTCCGCAAGGGAAAGCCAAAATTATATAACCCATCTGTTATTTCTGGCTTTCATACATCCATTGTCAGTACCTCCAGGCAATTCAGTATTCCAATGCCAAGTATAAATCCTTTTTTAAACTCTCGTTTGAAAGTTAGGAAAAAAACACACAAACAAAAACAAATAGTCACATATACTGTGCATAGTTGTACAAATATATCCTTATGCAGATAGGAGCCTCTTTATGAAAAGAATGCGAATGTATGAATATTGAATAGGGCATGTCAAACATGCCAACACTCAATCACCATTTTAAGTTTCTTGGCATTGCTTGGCGTGCCGTCTGGCGCCATATTGTAGGCTATTGTTTGCTGTTTGGCTTATGCACATCACAAGTCTTTCTGAAGGACTGAAATTCCTCTGTGCTCCTTGAAATTCCCCCTGACCGTGCTCCACGCAAACACAACAGAGGCCTGTCATTCTTGGAACTTTGGCCGTATGTGTGTGTGTGTGTGTGTGTGTGTGTGTGTGTGTGTGTGAGTGTGCGCATGTGTGTGTGACTCTTACCCACTATGTCCTCGTAGGCGTTTTCCTCTAAAGGGCTTTTAGAGCTGGGGCGAATGGGAGTGCCCCTGGAGGCCGTGCCATTCTCAGTGGGCGAAGAAGGGTGGGAGGAGGCCAGGCTCGCGGCGTCTTCGGACTCGTACGATCCCCTAAGAAGGACAGCAGACAGACCATAATTAGGTGAGCAAGAAAGAACGGAAAGAGATGTGCCGAACCATAAAGAAAAACGATAAGAGGAAATGGTGTGAGACAGAAAGCAAGCTGGCCTCACGCTTTCAGCCACGTGCTCGGACAGTTGGAGAGCGGTCCAGTTGGGTCAGCTCACTCACCAACACACACACACACACCCCACCCCTGGCCCTCCCCCTCTGCAATCAGCAGGACCACCTGAGCAGATAAAAGCTGCTCAGGCATACTCCCGCCACACACACACACACACACACCAGCTCTCTCTGAGACCCCATGCAGACGGACTCTAGTTTGCCTGAACCCGGGTTCATTTTTCACACCTATTTCACACCTACCCACTTTTTACATCGCGTGCACATGAACCCAGTGAATCCGATTGACTCAGCTGTAGTACATCCCCCACGCCTGTTGGTGGCGCTTTGGTGCTACAGACAACTGAAGAAAACGGAGAAGAAGACAGGAGCATGCTATCAAAATAACATATGACAGTAGTTGAGCTCCAACTAGCAACTGTCGGTAGGAAAACTGTATGATCAGGGAAAGTGTATTAAAACCGGATGTCGTCACTTTAAGCCGGTCTCTGGTTGGATAAAGCTTTTCAGCAGAAATGGACAAGGACCTTTGATTTATTCTGTAGGAACCATGCCGATGCCTGACTTTTAATATTGTGTGACGTTGTTAAAGTTCAAGTTCAACATTAATAGCGATTGAATTACCCTTGTGTCGTGTAATCGCTAGCGGTAAATAAACGTTAATAACTTGAATGACTGATTAAGGATATATGTTACACATCACAAACACATGTAATCGATGGGTTTTGGGGGAAATGAGGTAATTGGTTAGCTTAAATTGCAGTATCTTAGGCGAGCTAATTGACCTGGCTAGCTATAGCAGAATTAACAGTGCTAGCTTTGTGTTTGGTCATATAGCTTCGTAAAAGTTCGGTTAACAAGTCACTTGTGTGTTTAGTTGTATGACTTCGTAAAAGTTCGGTTAACAAGTCAATTGAGCATTAAGCCACCTGACTATAATGGGTCTATTCATATTAGCATGCTAACGTTAGACTTATTAGCAGCGAGGCTAGCTAGCTACTATGTGTTCCAATGGATTGTTGGTCTAAGCGTTAGCTTCAGTTAAGACCTACGTGTACCACATGAACAACTAAACGAGTCAATGTAGACATATAAAAAGTTGTGTAGATAGCTTTATTCACATAAGCCGTATAACTTCACAAAAATAATAATAATTTAAAGAAAACCGATCATTTGCATGCCAGGCGATCAACACAACTTCTCAACTAAAAAGTAAAGGTCCTTGTCCATTTCTGCTGAAAAGCTTTATCCAACCAGAGACCGGCTTAAAGTGACGACATCCGGTTTTAATACACTTTCCCTGATCATACAGTTTTCCTACCGACAGCAACGTTTAGCTTAGCCGCATAGCCTACATTTAATCTGCACAGTAACACATTATGGTGGTTTATAAAATCAGTGGTAAGAGCAGACTGTAGGTTAAGCGAAAAATAATTATATTTGTTATTGATAATAAAGAGTTTAGAACAGTGCAACAAAGCAATGTGCAACATGACATGTCTGAGTTGTTTAAATGCCTGTGCTTTATGGAGATGCTGAGCTTGAGCAGGAGAGACCACAATGCAAGTGCTGTGGATCCTGAATGTTTCATGGTTTACAATTGCTTCCAATTTCATGGTTTTATTACTAACAACAAATGTAGGCTATTGTTGATGGCTTTGTCCTTCACGTACTGTAGGCTACCTCTGAAGTAACGTTAACGCTAGCTAGTAGCTATCGCTATCGTTGTCTGACAGGACTAAAGCTAACGTAACATTCATCTGTTTTGAAACTTCCGTCTATAATAAAAAATCTTTTCACGTCAGATTTGCTCATATAGGCTATTGCTGACACTTTTAAAAACTGTTTTTTGAAAAATGGTCTGATGCAAATAGATTAAACAGTGATAGATTAAAGTGTGGCTTGTTAATGTCATCCCTTTCCTAAAATAGATACATTTGTATTAATCCCGTTAGGGAAATTCACGTGGAAAAGGAGCAAGGTAATGGGAAGAATTTTTTCTTTTAAACTGGAGAGCTGTTATAACTGGCTGCCAAACTCACTGCGCCATGGCAACCCATTCAGTTATTAAATAATGCCTGTTGTGTCCGTTGTTCTGGCTGGTCTAATGATGCGATCACGTGGGGCAATCCGATTAGGTATGCGGATAGCGTGCAGACGAACACCAACAGCAATCGGATTCGGAGGTTACTCACTTTGGACCCCCGATTCGAGGGAGTGCGGATACAGTGTGCGGATACAGTGCGTTCGTCTGCACGATAGGGCTATCTGTACTCGGGGTTCACCGGGTCCAGACAAACTAGAGTCCGTCTGCACGGGGTGTGAGGCAGCCAGTTTAGAGGAGGACTCAGATGAAGGGAAAGAGAGAGAGAGAGACAGACACATTGTGGACATGCAATAGCAACCCAATTAGGCTGACGGCAACATGTGCTCTGATTGGCCCACGGTTTCCTGTTTATTTACCCATGAACAAAACCATGTGTAATTGGTCCTCCATCTGTCTATGGGAGTGTGTGTGTGTGTGTGTGGGTGTGTGTGTGTGCACATGTGTGTGTGTGCAATAGAGGCATGTATTAGTGCTGTGATATCATAAGAGTGGTTCAGTGTCTGCCTGTGGCTCCCAAACAGTTGACACTGCGCCAGCCGCAGGAATTTTAAACACGGACTTGGGGCTCAGTGGACATTAAAGGATCCCCTGCTCATGCATCACAACTGTCTGGCCAGTCTCCACAGGCACAGACATTGGGGCTAAACAACTGCTTCTCTCAAGCACATCTAAACAGGGTACGAGAGCCGTAAACAAACTCAGAGAGTTGTCAAAAAATGCCATGGGAACCCAGCGGGCGGCACAGCGCATTGCCAAGGAGATCTACACGACGAGAATTCAAGTTATCCGTCAGAACCTCCACCAGCAGGCTGCTATCAGACGATCTTCTCAGAGGATTTGCACAGTGTACAGAATCATCAGAGCTCTTTATCTGTGGCTCCAGTGTACGCCTGTTTGGGCTTTGGCCCATCTTCAAGCTCATTGAGAAGCTTGAGCCAACACTTGGGAGCAAAATGAAGGAGCAAAATGTTTTATGTTTCTGGGCTGGATCGCTTGGGCTGAAAGACGTTCTATATTAAAAGCTGCGTTTCATTACTTTCTACTGTACTCCACTGAGATCTGTGGCTTGTCGCTTGTGTCTCATTGACCAGAGCATGGATAGCTGCCATGGAGAAATTAATAAAAGATGCCCACATGCTACAAACCAAGCCTTTTATCACAGCAACCCAGGATAAGATGAAAACTATGCTTGGAATGCATTTAATTTCAGTGAGACATATCCAGTCTCTATTCATATGAAATGCATCAGATCTACTGAGAAGAGGTTGCACAACAAAAAACATGTTGCTATTTCATGACATGACATCCCTAATTGGATGCCAGGAACACAATAGTTTAATATGGAAAAACACCGAAGCCTTGGGAAAATGAATATCAGACTCAATGCTGATCCCTGCTTACTATCAAATGCTAAACAGAGAGCAGACTGAGTGGAACCAAATCACTTTGTAACATTAGAGCCTGTGAAACCAGCAGAACCGATCTACTGTACATTACCCCGCAGCCAAAGACAAAAGCCAATAACTCAATCGCTGCAACAACATCAACAAAGTGAATGCTTAGCCTGTGATCTTGACCCGTCACAACATTCTCACAACATGTCTGAGCTGCTTCCATGTCCAAGACAAATAAATGGTTGGACATTCCGAGGGAGCTCTCTGAAGGGAGCTAAACAAATGAATTCCCTTTCTGTGTTCTTACTGTTAAAACTGTAGACTTTGCTCTGTCATTCTGCTAGATAATAAATCTATTTGACTTGGGACATATTGTGTTTCTAACCCTAAATGGAACTTTGGAGAAGCTCAACAATGATGATACATTTCTTAGCAGTTAGGGACAGCACACAATTCTACCATTTGCTCACATAGAGTAAGTAGGCCTACTACATTAAAACAAACACATTGAATCTATCGCCGACAGCCAGTAGAGGTATGGAGCCATTTGTCCTCACCTATCCTTGGTCTTCTTAGGGGAGCCTCCATCAGTCTTTGGATTCCGTGTCAGGGAGGGGGCTGGAGTGGAGGGCAGCGGGGGCGGGGACTCACATGAGGGAGGTAGTCCGTTGCTGGGAGTTGTGCCTTTGTGATTGCGGTTGGCATCATACTCAAAGGTGCGTTTAGGTTTGGGCAAGGGGTTGACCGGCGTGCCACCGGGACTGGCAGCTGGGGGCTCAGGGCTCTCGGATCGGGTGGAGCAGATGCTGAACCTCTGCCTGAGCTTGGAGAGCCTGCTCGAGGCTGGCGAGAAGTCAGACTCTGTAGCAATGGAGCAAATACTGCTCCGCTTACTGGCACAGGCACTGTCAGAGTCCTCAAGGCCACCGATGGAGAACGACTTATGTCGTCCCTTGTCCTGTCCGTAGCAATTGCTAAGATACTGGGGCGGAGACGGAGTAGGACTGTCCTTCAGCGCCTGCTCAATTTTCTGTATCCGGGTGAGGACGGCGGAGGTTTCCTTGCGCGCCGTCAGGGAGCGCAGAAAGACACCAGACGCTTCGGTCTTCCCCTGCTTCTTCTGGAAGCGGCCCGCGGACTCCCTGTCCGATGCCACCGCCTCGTCTTCCTCTGTTTCTGGGTAGGAGCACTCCGAGAAGGCGGTGCTCATCCTCCGCACGCCCTTGAAGTCGAAGGTCTTCTCACTGCAGGGCGAAGGTAGAAGGCCGTCCCCACTGCCTCCCACGCACTCGCTGCCGGGCCTTTTCTCCAGACACAGGCTCATCCTAGGAAGAGCCACTCGCCGGCACTCCCATTCTGAGATCTTCTTGCGGATAGCGGCAGAAGGGGGCCCTACGCCCGTGCAGCTGAGCGAGAGGGTGCGCTTGTGGCTGTGGTTGGTGGCAGAGGAGGTGGAGGAGAAGCCGGGCCCCAGGGAGAGTGTGCTCCAGCTCAGAGGCCCCGCGCTAAGACCCTTTTTAGCCTGGCTGACCTCGGGCAGCTGCTGGTTCTCCTTCTGCTCCTGACCTGCTCCGTCGTCGTTCTGGCTGGGTTTGAAGATGGAGAGCCTCTTGTCCAGGCAGCTGATGCTCTTGGCCTTGATGAGTCGGCTCTGGGACTCAAAGTCCGCGGAGAGAGAGGCACCGCTGCGGAGGCTGGCGGTCTTCTGGCTCCAGTTCCGCTGGCTCAGGAGTTTGCGGTCTGCTTTGGTGTACCTGGACAGCGGAGCAGAGTCCTCGCAATCGTTGAATGAGGAATGGCACTGGTCCTTGCAAGAGAAGAGAGTGGGAGGAGGGGAAACAGACTGGCACCTGAAATGAGAGCAAAGGACAAGGAAATGAAAAAAAAAACATTCCCATAAGGCGGTTCAGATTGCTTCTGTTGAATTCTTTTCCAGGGAAAAAATGGTCAGTCGGTCCATTAAACACCATGAAAGAGCTGAATGCTCTGTGTTGCTGAAAAAGTCCCTGATGCCTGTCGACAGAACACTAGGAAAGAGAAATTAGAGGAATACCAGTGGTTATCTCAGGTGTGTACGCAAGATTGCCAACAGATAAATCATTGTACTTGCTCAGACGTAAAATGAAAAAGCCCTCTTCTCAGAAAAGGAAGGAAGACGCAACTTCAAAACAAGGATAGATCTTTCACATTATGAGTAACACTGACCACGCATAAAACACTCCATGGAAAGTACCCCAGTAATCTGACATAATTTTGGCAGTATCAAAGCAAACTTTCAGCCAAAGCAAATAGAAATGCTCAGTAAAAATGCATGTGTGGATTTTTCCACATAATTAAAGTGATTTGGGCAGAATTTATGTGGACCCCACACACAAAGCCATGGGAAAGCATAGGCTATAAGAGATGAAGCAACTCCTACCTTCACCAATCCTCTGAGACAACGATGCTGTGCTGTGGGTCTTGTCCTTCCTTAGAATCCATTACAAGGCACACAAAATCCTTCCTCTAATTACCCACTCACACACCTCACACCAATTCTAGTAGTGGAGAGAGAGGCTCCGCTGACCTCATTTTCAGATTCCTCACATATGAGGAGACAAAAACTTTCACAATCGTTTCAAAATATCCTGAGTGCACCAGATTCCAGAAAACTCTGACTCGACTTGGCCGCTGCTTCGGTGAGAATGAGGCAGAGATCTGATGCTCACAGTGGCGGCTGGAATAACGAGTACTGGCTGGGAGCAGGCCAGGCCGGTGTTCCAGGATGCAGGTTGGGACAGATCGCCTCACACCCCACTGCGGGAGGGTGGGGAAGAGTGGCAGCACCTGGATCGCTGCAGGCCCTACCTTGGGCTACTTTAGTTTTAAAGATCGACAGTTCTCAGACAAATGCTTGACAGTTCTCAGACAAATCCTCAGTTCACACATGACTCAACACAACACCCCCAAGGATCAGAATATAAACTAAACTGTGAGATTTTGAACCCACAGGCTGAGTCAGAGACTACAGCTTTATGATATATCGTTTCCTTAGGCTCAACATAAGAGATACTTTATTTCCTTTAGCATGTTTGTACCTATTTTCGACTGTGGTGAAATTCATGTCAGAGTTACAGATTATAGGACTATTTAAACAGTGAGGAAAAAAAAGAAAGAAATGCTGACAGCTGACACAGTGGTGAATAATTGAATCATATTTACTCAAGTCAATGTCAAATAACCAAGCATTTTCTCTGTGCGCTTTTGTTCAGAGAGGCCACTGCATTTTGTCACCCTATTTACTAAAGGAGTGACAAAGTCACATATTAACCAAACACACGCATTTAAAAACACAAAACCAACCATCACCAATGAATGTAACAGATATAAAAAAAATATTCTCTCACAATTAGGCACACACAATGAACCAAATGAATCAAGCACAAAGTCAAACACCATCAAAATATTTCTGGGGAGTTTTTTAAGGGCCTGGGCAAAGGCACTGCTCCCTGAAGGAATTCACTGAATGAAGTGAACCCACACCATCCATCATAAAAGCCCACTAGGAGGCCGGTGGGATGTTTTAACAAGCCCGGCGTCTGACCAGACGACCTACCGACTACAGCTACACTCTTTCTTGGAGAAATATCCTGGACTCATTAAGTAACTCAAAGTTACTCCATCGAGTCCCACATACCCATTCTACTTTATGATACATCCATCAAGCATGGGACAGTTAACAGGTTTCAAGCAATCTGTGTTTCTAAGAGTTGGAACGACTGCTGACCTGTTCAAAACCATATTTACATCACTCCCCCTGTGCCATACCTCAACCCAAGGTCAGACTGAGGCTCTGTACTATAAAATGTAATTATGTGGAAATGAAAACACATGTAATGCATGTCCTGTTATATAAAACCGAAGCAGAGTCCCGCTCCTTACGTGATGGTTTTAAACTGATCTATTTTCTTTTCCTTTTTTTGCAAATCACCATGCTATGACAAGTCCGATTTCTGTCAGCCAAGCTAAATTTCACACCCTACAAAATATAGGTAGGCTGCTAAATTTGACCAAGGATGACCCTAAAATAAAGTGTAGAATATGATGCCTTTAACAACATTTTTACACTCTGTAATCCTGTGAACAACCCAATGCAAATTAAGATCCTATTACTGGAAATGTAGCTTTAAATAGGCCATTAAAAGTCCATCCAATTCTTCCTTTCTAACTCAACTTGATCCACCCATCCACCATTTATAGCCACATTTAAAAACACAATCAGCTATGGAATAACAGAGCACATTCAAAAATATGCCTGAAACATCCGTTCCAGGATCTGTGAAAGCTCGCCGGAGTGCAGCGCTAAGCTCCTTCAAGATTCTCCACACAGAAGAGAAAACACTGAACTCAGGCCTCTCTCCGAGGCAGCGTGTGCTGGGGCTGGGGAGGGTCTGTGGCCATGGCCATACGCTGTGGCCAGAGACAACAAGCCAAGCGCTGGAGCAGGGCAGTCTCAGCGCCGCCCTGGCCACACATGAACTGAGCTGGCTGCCAGAAATGGATCGACTCCCACCAGATCTGGCAGGGCACCTTCCCGACCACAGGCTATTTCCTGCTCCCTCAGTAGCCAGTGAGAAAAGAACTGCAGGATTCCATTAAAAACACATCAAAGGAGAAACACATGGCACAGAGGGCCAATGAGTGCACCTTGGCCTTCACTTTCTCTATCGAAGACAAACCTTTTTTTCTTCCTCTTCACCCCCTCAACAACCTGAACGTATTTCACCCCAGTGGTGAATCATGCTTCCTGTAGTTATTATCTTTTTTATTACGAGAAGCTTGTCTCAGTGCCTTCCTTAAAAACCTTCTCCGCTGAAATCCTCTCTTCATAAAATGTGTCTCCTCAGCAGTCTCTCCTGCCAGCAGAGGCTGTGATTTAATATCAGAGCTGTGTGTATTCTTATACAAGAGAGATGGCCCTGTGGCAGAAGGGATGGCCATGCAACAATAATTTCTCACAGAGACTGTGTAAATGTTCATAAATGTCTCGTCATATAATTTGTGATAAGAGATCATTAAGGAAATTCTGTCTTGCGTGTTTGGAGAACATTCCCTCTAAGGAGAAGTGTCTGGCTGTGATCATATTTTAGTCCAGTACATCAGACTTTGTCCTATAACTTTGCTTCTTATTTATACTAAACGTCAAGGCACATCCCCAACCCAGAGGCTGAACCAATATTGAATTGAACTTCAAAGTAGGCATCGCCATGTATGATCTACAGGGTGCCTAACTAAGGCTTAACCTTGATAAGAGACTGACTTACTGATACTGAGGAAGTTCAGTTCCACCCATACTTTTCGGAAACCTAATCCACTTAGACTCTCTGACACACAGTCACACGGCCATCACCACTGAGGATCAAAATGGCAATGCAATGATGAGATATGATATAATAATTGCCATACCAGAGTTGTGACTGTAGAGCTTAGAGTCAAACTGCATTGGAGAAACATACCAAACTGCACAAGTCTGACTCTAGGCTCTCGTGTGCTGCTGAACAGTGGTGTCAGAGGCAAAAATGTATTTTAATGGTGTTCTCCCAAGACATTTTTCCCTACAATAGCCTGTGTTGAGGAGAATGATTCTAGGAGACAGACAGTATATATGAACTGAAAAGGGATGACAAATGACAGAGAAAGAGAAAAGTGCGTTTCCAGAACTTTCATTATGCAGCTCCGTTTGTTTCTGTCTTGCAGCCGGAAAATGTCAGCTCTCAACATGTTAACTCAAACAAGTTAGGGCTGAGAGGAGAGTTTATGTTTGAATGGGGCCCCTTTCCAGAGTAAGAACACCGTTTATGAAAGCCTGATGATTTCAGCCGCTCCCTCATAAAAACATAAAAATCTTGGATTTAGGCAGTTTAACATATTACTAAATACATGGATTTGATCAAATAAACAAATTGATTTGATTCAATCAGTTACTTTTTCTCACAAGACAGCTTCATGTGTTTTCAATCCAACCGCTCCATCTCTGTAGCTGGAGCTCTGGTAGCTTGCTTCTGCAGCTGACCACTCACCTCTCTGGGATCTTCTGAGTGTCCTTACCCACTCCTGTTCTGGGTGCAGCCTTGGTGTTCTTGTTGGCAGTCATCTTCACCTGACTGCCCACTCACCTGACAAAGAGACAAAACAGCCGGTAAGACGAGCAGGTACTGATTTCACACCACAAAGCCGTACTACTACTATGTGTGGAAGGGCATAAGTAGCAATGTCTTTCATAGCTGAGAGTTTCAAACTCAAAGATTTAGAATCTGTACACAGTGACAGTTTGTATGATGAGTTATGGAATTCATGGAAAGATAGGCTAGGTGCTGCTAGAAAATGTGTTTCAGTTTGAGTTACAAACACTTTGAGTTTATTGATGTCATCAGCAAAAAAAAAGATCAAAACATATATCAGAATCCAAATAAGGGTGCTGTTCTATCTGACATCCAAAATATGGCCTCAATGAAATGCGACCTCAATGAATTCCAAACAGAGGGCCAAAATACACCCCACTGCAGTGACAGTGAGTTTAGTTGGAGTATGCTGGCCTATTTATCAAGATCAATCACTGTTGAAAAAACACACACACTGACGTGATGTCCAGAAAGAGAAGACGAATTTCAGTGGTTACCAGAGAAACCGAACAAATATTTTTTGATCATTCAGCAAGACTGCTCACAGATTTGCACTCATTACTTGAAGCACAGCTTTCAACATTTCATGGTCACTTCATGGCTCCGTGGAGCCAAAACATTAATACATCTAAAACCATAAGATCCAAGTCATTAATGAGGGAGCTCAGAGCTGGCTCACAAATGGACACAAATAAGAAGTAAGGATTAAGGCTCTGTTCTCAAACACAGAACAGGGTGGGATGATGGGAGAGAAAGAGAGAGAAAGAATAATGAAAGAAAGAAAGGAAGATAGATAGAAAGAAAGAAAGAAAGAGAAAGGAATAGAAACACACCGAGTGGAGGAGGAGAGAGAGAACAGTGAT
The DNA here is from genome assembly GCF_900700415.2 of Clupea harengus. Classification (NCBI taxonomy): domain Eukaryota; kingdom Metazoa; phylum Chordata; class Actinopteri; order Clupeiformes; family Clupeidae; genus Clupea; species Clupea harengus. The sequence goes on from NC_045157.1 coordinate 21,977,612, forward strand.
TGGTATGGGAGGTGTAGTTTGTACCAGTCTGCTAAGAGATCGTCCAAGATTTACACTTAGGGTCAATCTTTTGTCTTAATAAAAAAATATTGTTTTTCCCTTGAATTTATTCAACCTCAAGAGCTGAAAAAAAGCATCTGCTTTTATTGCACATATTAGTTTTACAAGCTCCATAGGAGAGTTGCTGTTCCGGTGCTTATGTCCTCATGGACTGGCTGAGGAGGCAGGCAAGTTTCTTATTGACTCAGGCCAAACATGGGGTGAAAATGTTGTAACACCAGCCACATTTTGTGGAGTTGTAAAACTGGCTGGGTTTGTCTCATGCTCACATTTCAAAATACAGCCTGATTGGGTTTTCTAAATCAAGTCAACTAGACTTTCCTTTGATCCAAACAATCGCAGTCTTTGCCATGAACCGAAGCCCAACCCACAGCTGTCATATGGAAGCACACTGGCTTTGACATGAGCATCCACTCCTCTCCTGGACGCACGTTCATAAACATGGCCCGGGCTCTCGCAGACCCTGTGCCAAGCACTTGGCCGTTTCCTCCCTTCCAACCAGAGGGCAAACTCATCTGTGAGCAGAAGTGGGAAACGTCCAATCTCCACAGAAATGAAAACAACTGCCCCTCCACCTCCCCAGCTCCCCCGCACTCCTCTTTTAAAAGCTCTCTTTTGGTTTATGCGGAGGTCAGTGTGAGATCTGAGGGGATGGGGGCTGGAGGGGGGTAACAGGGCGAGCTGGGGGTGGGCAATTGTGCTTATTTACAGGAAGTTGTTGTATGAAGTAGGGGCGAGCAGCAGAAGCAGCAGCAGCAGCAGTGCTGGAGGCCGAGCTCTGTACAGGCTGAGCGATGAGGGGAGAGACAGCATTCCTTCTGTCAGCCATTTCCTGTCTCGGAGGACATGCATCTTCATTTCCAGCTGACGCTAGAGCGCATGACCCGCTCAGCAGTGCCATTCCAGACCTCTGGGACTGAGGTTACTGGTGCTGATAGATTCTCCCATTCTCGCTTTCTTTCAAGCTATTTTGGTCCATTTCTCTCTCTCCCTCTTAATTAGACCCCCCTTGAACATGTTAATCTCAGTGTTTAAGGCTTCATTATCTCCTGTTATCACTAAAAAGGCAACAGTGCAAAGAATACCAAAGTAAATGATGAATCAGAGATAGAGAGTGCGGCATATAATGGAAGTTAAAATTATTTTTTTGGCGTCTGACAACTGGTGCTTTCGAATAAATGAAACATGTGAGCAAGCTGTATTTTCCCCAAACGAAGCTGAATATTTTCAGCTGTTGAGGGACGTACAGCTGTGAAAATACTGTTCACCAACCTTGAAAAGATATTAGGCCATTAAATCATTTCTACCACAAAGCTTGGCAAGCAAATACAGAAGCCTATAACATGACAGAGTTTCTGTTTTACCAAAACATTAGAGACACAATGATTCTCCAGTTTGGTTTAATTTCATCTGTGCAGTTTCACTAAGGCATAACATGAAAAATCACTGCAATACTGGTGGTGATGACAGGGGCAAGATTTAACTTTCACCATGTGAAATATTAACCATTTCCACTACACCAAATGCCCATATCTAAGATGTACGTAACACGAACACTAAACATGTCAATTCACTTTCTTTTGGGTGATATCTGTCTACTGTATATTCTGTGATTGGGAGTCATAGGTCTGAGACGTGAGAAAATACATTTCAACACTGTCAGTTGAGCAATAGGAGCAGGTTAAAACTTGTGAACAGAATCTAGTGGAACCTGCTGAGAATACTGCTAGGAAAGAGAACACGCCAGCAATACAACTACCTGTCTTTCATGGTCCAAAACCGTACAATGTTTGCTGCCAATCTGCTCCTTTCGTAAGAGCATTCTCCCTTCACTCTGCTGCTACCTGATCACGCTCAGTGCAAATGGATGACAGCCGTCCGGAAACCAGCCAAACTCCTCTAACACCCAAATGTGTGGGATACAGGGAGAGCTTGTCGATGACCTTCCGTCACCCTAGGAGTCTCCCACATAACCGCAGAGCCAAGGGTGGGAGTGGGAGGCTCTGAATAAAACATCAAACTTTATAGCCAGCAAGTATATTTCCATTACATGTATTCCAGGGTTTAAGCCCTAGAAACAACCCTTGTTCAAATGCAGAATCAATTTCAGAGAAACACTCTAAGGACACATCACCCTGGATAGAATGTTTGTATTGGCAAAGCATGTTACAAAACACCATAGTGTGCATGAATATCCAACCAATAGCAGCTGATATACAGTTAATAGTAATACCTTAAATACCTTCATGGTATTTCATTTTAGTTGAAGCATGATACAAAGAGGCATTTTATCCACTAAAGGTATATACTGGTGTTATAAATAGCCCCATAAGGAAGTTTGGGGGGAAAATGTTTAAACCCTTACAATAGCAGATATTTGTAGAAATACAAAGGGCCAATCTTGTATTTCAAACAGATTAGAATCTACAACAGGAAGTGCAAGAGCTGCACCCATTTATACAGAAAACATCAGCATGAACTCACTGGAATAAAATGGACTGTCAAACAAGGACTGTCAAATGAGAAGAGCTAAGTCAAATCTGTCTAACAGACAGTACCTATCAAGAGAAATGTACATCTGAGATGTTACCCCTGTTACCAAATGATGTTCCAATCGTTTTAAAGTACAGACCATAGACCTTTTTTATACAATTAAATCCAACTTACATGAAATGTACTACCATCGTCTCTGTGGTATGTTTGTGTATCCATCATCCTTCACAACACAAGTCTCTGTCCACTTACCAAAACCCATAATAGCCATGTGTAATCAGTAATCACCATGAGCACATCACCGCCTATTGCGCAAGAGTAATTACTCAAGTTAGCCCACCTACCACCAAGAAGGTGCCACAGCAAAACATACCGCACATTTCCATATTGTACCGCTACGTCAGCTTTCTTCTGTGGTAAAAGTTCCTCAAACAAAGCTGAAGGACAAGTAGGTCAATGCACATGTCATTGTTTTGAACCTCAGGGCTGGCCCCAGGCATTTCATTGGTCAGTGTGAAACTTGCAGTGTACATGACTGAGCTAAACAGTGTTGTTGTGTGTGTGTGTGTGTGTGTGTGTGTGTGTGTGTGTGTGTGTGTGTGTGTGTGTGTGTGTGTGTGTGTGTGTGTGTGTGTGTGTGTGTGTGTGTGTGTGCGTGCGTGCGTGCGTGTGTGACACTGTCAAAAAGCAGAAGGACTGAGGAGTCCTTTGTGCTTGTCGTCCTTGAGAAGGCAGTGGTTAAAAAGTAAGCCCTTTATCAGCGGGTCGAACACACACTAACAGAGTGACTCCTCCATTTGAGCAACGCTCTGTGGAATGCACATGGGTCGTTGGCCTTGTCAGCCGTGACGTTCAAAGTGGCCCATGGACCGGCAATCTGTGAGACAGAAATGCACTAATATTTGTGCTGCCAATCAAACTGCAGAGTCAACACATGAAGAAGACGCTTTGGAGGGATGTGGGTGGACACTGGTGAAGGGCCACCAAGGAATGAATGATGGAACCAGTGTGACTGTGCGGCATCCTAACAGTGCTGGACATTAATATGACTGGATGGAGTCGGTGAACGAACAAGACATCAGAAGATCCCTTCTACTTACTTCTTACCGTTTAAAACATTTCATTTCTATCTTTAGGTTTTTAATAGTTGAAAACAACTGTTCAGACAGACACAATGAGTGAGTTCCAAAAATAGACAGTCAGTTCTAATCATGTTTTCCTGTCTGCTACACCGCACTGTCTCTGGCAAGAATGTTGTCAACTTTCTACTGAGACTCTTCCTCCAAGGCTTTAAAACCACCATGGAGCTTACTCACAGCCAGTAGATACAGATACTGTGAGAAAAGGGCACAGAGAGAGAGAAGAAGAAGAAGAGAGAGAGAGAGAGAGAGAGAGAGAGAGAGAGAGAGAGAGAGAGAGATCTGCACATTCTCAACTGTTTGCAGACTTCATAACCTCATAACGAGTGAACAGAGCCATGTTCTCACAAGGGACCATTTACACTTTTTAAGAGACATTTTGTCATCCTCTTTTTTCTTCTCTTATGTTCCGTGGAACATTGCTTGTGAGCAGACTTCCAAACCCAGCCAGGTCAGACATGAACCTGAACAGTGGGAATCATTTTTTTTTGTATTGAATTTTGCTTTGAAAACACACACACACTGGATGGAGCATTTATATCCCTTTTGACCAACCCCCTTACCCCATCCCCCATCCTAATATCATATGGTCCTCATAAAGGTTTCACATCACAACACATAGACTGGACATATGGTGCATGTAGACGTTGCCTGTCGTCATTGTCCAGGCATGTCATGTTTAGATTGAGGGGAAAGAACATGCAGAATGTCTCAGTTAACCTGAGAGATTTGTCAGAGGTTTGGACATCCACCTGGACCAACCATCTGTTCCTAATTAGTGGCTCATTGAAAATTCTGCATACACAATGCCCAGCTCTGCACAAGTGGTCCTGCTCGTTCCGACACACAAGTGACAAAAGGGCTGTCGTTTTGTTCCATTGACCCTGCAACTGAAAGCCAATACTCTGGAGGCTAGGTCTCTGTGGTGCGTGGCATGATTTCTTTGGGGAGAGGCGGAGGTGAAGATTTGCCCTGCTGCGTCCTCAACCGCTTGTTCAATGGAGCACCACACACACCCCCTTTTTCACACAACACTTAGCCCAGGCTGGCTGTCGCAGCTCACAGCAGCTGCACACACTCGATACACACCGTACCCCCTATGCCACAGCACTGTAAAAAGGACTAGACTAACCAGATGGAAACAATACGTTCCTTTTCATTCCACCTCTTAGTCTCTGGACCATTTACAGTTGCAGATTTTTCTCTGGGAGTTAGTATATGTTAGCGTATTAGCATAAATACATGAATAAATAACATCATCCTGATGTAAGTCATAGGGGACAGGTTCTGACTTACATAAGCACAGCTGCAGTAGGCATCTCCTCCTGTGCTCAGCATTCCTAAGTCACACAGGGAGAGGACATATCTTTCCATTGTGCATCTGAAGCAATTCTTCTTTTATTGTACTTCTATTCAACCCTTCAAGCTTTTCGCACAGAGGGAATCATTTCAATTTGATAAGATTCCAATCAAGATCAATGGTTAAGATGAAAGATGACTCGGTAGGACACAAAAAACTAAGCATTTGGGCAGGCTTAGACTCTTTAAGGCTTGATACACCAGCAACAGAACACACCGGGAAGGTCACCAGTGGTTTGCCCTGCAAAGGGTCTCGTATTATGTGCCACACAAAGAATGCCATGCATCAACCTATATGAATGCAGTCAAACACCGCCTTAAGAGGTACACAGAGGACTGTGTAAGTATTTTCACTGTTTGCTATACATCAATCACCAGCCTATCTGCTGCGCATCCCATCCATCATGAAAATAAAGAGAGCAGAGATCCCTCCCTTTTTAGATGATGTCGTCTACCTCAGTAATATTGCTGTTCAAACTCATCCATTTCAAATCAGCAATCAATACAGCCAGTCAAGAGTGTTTGTCATCTGAGGAACAAAAGGTGAAATTGATAGGCCAGATCCTGGGTCACAGAGTACAGGTTGTCTAGCGAAGGCTACAATAAACACACAGGAAGTGACTGGCTATCTAGCTGACCACAGTCCAGTGTGTCACTCTGGAAAATCTGTGGGTTGAGAAATAGCTTTAGTTTCTAAGCCACAGACTGCAACATAGTCAGCCTCTGTAAAACATGCATGGAATTCAGTGGAAAGAACACAAAAATGAATAGGAGACACTGGAAGACAATGTGGTTCACTGGTGGAAGAACAAAAGTAAAGTGGCAATGACCTAAATGAGGAAGTGGCATGGGTCTCAGTCATAAATACCTCCAGTATTGTCTGACTTCTAAAATACATCTTTACCTTCTGCAGGAGTGTCATATCACCACCCAAAACACTGATGCTTTAAACATAATAACTAAGAAAATAAATATGTCAAACATAGTTCCCAATTGACTGTAACAAGCGGACTGACTAACTGATCTTTTGGCGCAGTCAGTGTGAATGGTTGGAAAACTATGCCACATTGGTATGGTATGGCAAAAGCTATATTAACACAGAGAGGCAACTGGGGAGCCAACACTCCGAACATAATTTGTCTTCTGTTCTTCATTTAATATGTGCATGACTGGGAAGATTCTGACCTGAGACATCACAGTTCAGTGACATCCCTGCCTTCCCTATATTACGCAAGAATTAGACTGAAAACAGAAGGCCTCCCTCCCATGCTTAGAGCTGACAATCCAAGCCAATGAGAAGGAGAGGTCATTGTTAGATCAGTACAATGGACAGCCTGTTCAGAAAGTTCAAGAAAAATCCTGCAGCTGCTCCGTCTTCTTCTGAATTAATAGACAATATTTCACTAAAAGTAGTTGACCCACGCGGAAATGTCAGTAATCATCTTTCAAATATGTTGCTCTGGTTTATTCGTAAACTCTCACACCGTCACTATAATAGTGGTTTCAAGCCGGTTCATTTACTTCAGTAAAGGAAATTTCGCGCCGTTAATCGAAACATGTTATTTCACATGGTGACTGGCTTCCACCCTGTTCAAGTTTCTGGCCATAAGAGTTAGTTAGTGAATTGTACTCATTCTCATATCTGCGGTGTATGAAATCTAAAGTTATCCTGTGAACGATAGATTTGTGTGTGTTATTTCAAACCATGTCGTCTTCCTGCTCGAGCTCAATTCGATTCGATGTATCTGTTTCATCAATTGTTAGAACCAGCGATTACCAGATACATTTGTTTTGATTTCCACATCGTGACAAGAGGTGAATTACAAAATATAGTACCCTTACACTAAATGTAATGCAATGTGTCACTTTCCAAAGTTCCCTAAAGAAATTATTCCACCGCAAAAACTGCCCAAACTATTTCAAGTGTTAGTTCGGATAGGCAGGGAATATAGTCGCTGCAAGTTTCTTTGCAACAATGTTACAACAACAGTTGACAACGGAAAGACGCGATATAAATGACAAGCGTGTTAACGTTACCTCAAAGAAGTCTCTGGTTATCCGTGCCATTTTCATGTTGTGTATCGCTAAAACATATCCTGTTAAGACATCATTCGCAAAACACGCAACTTTACCGGTGATACCTGGACTTCTTCCCTAGAATTCTACTCCTTTCAAACGAACTGAGCCCTCCCTTGCCGAGAGTGCTGGCAAGCTGAAGGCTGGGCTAGTCACCAAGGATATGGGTTGTTTTGCCCCCCACTCTTGCTTTCACGTTTTCTCACTCCCACATAACGGAGGTCTGCAGAACCACAAACACATGGTTCAATACTTAAAAGTGCCATATGGATCAAAGTGATGTGAGCACTGCTGTCATTGTGATGTTATCTGCATTCCAATCTGGTTTCATACCTCCTTCCCTTTAAAACAATACAGTTCAGCTCACTAATAGACTTGAGGTAAGGTCAGGTGAAGTTTCATGCATTGTGTCTTATGATCAAGACTTGTGAACAGCTGTTACTTTGGTTCGAAACATGGATCAGTAGATGGAGAAAGTAAAATGGGGACAATAGTTTAGAAAACTGAATGTAAAGGATGCATGACAATACACTTCTATATTTGTCAAAGTCAAAACAAAAGCATTTGGGCAGTATTCAACAAGTCACCACAGCATATTATATGAATTACATTGTTCAGTACTCCTCTACAAAAAGAAGTGTAGGTAGGTGGTAGGTTTTTGTAACCTACATCATGATGTTTTGAAAAAATAAAGAACAAACAAACACTCTTTAGGAACTATAATTAGGTTTTCTGGCATGGGGTCTGCTGGATATCTATGCCTGCTGTTAAGCTCACAGACAGAAACATTCCCTGGTCCATTGTCTCTCCTGTGCTCATGATGTTTTAAGTTTCTCAGCAGCAGAGAACAAGCATAACACATTGCTAACAGCTGGCTTGACCAGTGGCTGTACCTCACGTAGTCAGAGCCTGAGTCAGGCCTCGAGACAATGATATTAGAAGACATATACATACTGTAGCAATCCAATCAGTCAATGGTATTCCCACTAGTGTCTGCAGACTGATCAGCAGATGGTTATATGAGTCACACAGCTCCGACTGTATATTCATCACTGAGAGGAAAAATGGATTCGCTTTGGCCATTTTGCAAAAATGTGAACATTGCATGTGGTATGGATATATCCCATTTTGGCACAAAGGACAGATGCTGGTTAAGTCCCAGAAAGTCAGTCCTGACAGCGTTTTGCAGCTGTGTCCCATGGAGTTTTACACAGTAAGTATGCTGCACAGGCAACACACACTATAACACACACACCAAACTGACCATGGAGGACACAAGGCCATGCGCTCAGCACAAAAAGAGTGACAATGTTCTTTTTAACTATGTGCTTATAGGTCTTTAGAATCCACAACATATTGGCATATTTGCTAGTACACAGGCAAATCAAAAGTACCGAGCTAAATGAAAGATACACATGATTGTGTGTTGTTTAGTGCAGGTAATATCATTTTTTTTATCTGTTTTCTACCTGAGGTTGTTTAGTAATATGAGACTCAAAATGATTCAGCCAGCCTCTACTTCTGGAACATCAGAGCATGTTCCCTTTGACCTGAGACCATGCCCCACCACACGCACATACATTACAACCCATATGTATCTGTCTCAGGAAGACAAACCACTTGGCCTTAGCAAGGTCCCGGGCCCGGGCTAACACATAATTCTTATTCCAACTTCTAAGGATAAAGTTGAGCACTGAACTTACTGTGCTTATGACAGCCTGGTCTGACAAAGTGCTTTGCAGGGTAAACTCCTGGAGTCCATCCCAAAATGTCAGAATGACAAGATCAGCGTATGGGTTCCCCATGAGATTTTTGGGAGATTATGGATCCAGGTATATTGATTTTCAGTGAGCATGATTTCATTATTAGCTTGCATAACTAATTTCATTGCCAGTCTAGCCAGGCCCTTTAGGGTCCCAGGTACCCAGACACAGTGCCTATGTTGCTTCAGATGTGTTTACACGTCTACTTTCTTCCTGTGTCCGTCTTAAAAGAACCTCTTACGGTGTTACATTTCAATACATGCTCCTCCAAACCCTGGGAACACATCACTGCAATGCAGAACCACATGCAAAGACTAAACATCACTCTAGGGAGGGGATGCCTACAAGGAACATCACAACACCAAAATATTTGGTGATTTTTTTAAGTGTGGGGTACCTCTCAGTGAACCAGATGTCAAAGAGCACCCACTGAGTAAAAACATAATGACTTCGGGGATTGTTGACAACAAAGACAAAAAACCCAACCCTGATACCACAAAAATGATTATCCACCTTGTTTTTGTTGACAATCTGCTCCTACCAAGAGTGTTTTTACTCACTGCATTCAGTAAACAAAAGAAAGGTCTAACCATGTTATTGTGATGCACTTCATTCGAATCCACTGCAAACATTTATTGTAAAGCCACATTCTTCAGACTATCTGGTCCATTTGGTCCATGGAAACTACATCAAATTAACTGTAGAAACTACAGGCGTGATACCGTTTTGGGGTTGACCAGCAAAATTCATGTTTTGGAAGTGTGTTTGGAAGTGTGTGTGAATAATTAAAAGGTAATATGATATTGATATGGGCAATTACACCCACTGTGTTATTGTTTCAGACCCTGACCCTAAGACAGATGGACCCAAAAGATCTGATATAAGGAACCAAAAATACAAAAGCACATTTGGGGAACATATTTCCCCTGCTTTTTCAGAGTTACATTCTTATTGTAAGTTTTGAAGCACAAACGTTCATAAAGGCAACATCTCAATAATTAGGTGTAAAGTACATGGATAAATCTTTTTTTCAATAAATATCTTTGGTCATTCTGAATATATGTATCAAAGATTAACGTCCTTGTGGGTATCCTATTACACTAACACTTCTGGAGGGAAAGTCACAAAGCTTAGGCATCCCTCTACAGGTCAAAGCACTTATCTTTGAGAAGGATGGCAGCGCCTTTTAATACACCAAACTATGATTTAGGATCTGTCCCAGTCTTAGTAAGTTGTCCTGGGGGCAGCATGAAATATGACAGCTCTGAGGTGCATGTTCTCCAAAGCTACTGCATTTACAGTATGGAAGATTAATGTAACCACTATGTTAAAACATTAGTATTACATTGCTGTAACTTGACCTGGGTATGTTATAATGTAAACTATCCTAAAAGACACGGTCCGGGCATTGGACTACAGAACATTATTTACCCTGGATATTACCCTACATCTGGATATTGAATTAGCACACCCCTAAATAATCACATTAACACAATGTTCCACATATTAGCCAGCAATGCTCTCAAATCTGTTGGAGATTTAGACTGTTTCTAAATTCAGAAATCAGGGCAAGCTGTCTTAGTCACAACAATAGAGGCCCTTTGCTTTGTACCCTTTAAATCTCTTCCTACCTTCAGTCGAAAACCATTGCATCCATAATAGACTACCTCTGTTCACGCAATTAAGGCTGGGGAATAAACCATTGGAACATTACAACAAAATATAATTGCAAATTACATATTTACATCGATCAAGCTCAGCGATGCCATAAATGCTGCAAAATCTAAAGCCGTCTCCAACACAGAGATTTTTACCACACCCCAGCAACAAAACAGTTATGGTCAAGGTCAGGAGGTCTAGCAAATGGTGGAAAGAAGGACTGGCCACAGAGAGAACAACGCTGAAATGGTAATTGCTAATGTTTTTCTTTGGCAAGACATCATGATTATCTCACTCCAAAATGATTGAAACAGCTAGAGATTTTCACACTGGTACTGTGCGCATTCTGTAAGTGCCTATGCCTATACTGCTATCTGAAATCTGTCCTCTGTAACAATTGTTTTGAACAACAACATATAACAGTGCTGTCACTTCTGCCCTGTTAAAAGGTTTTGCATCTAGCTACATTAGTCGCCACGTCTAAACTGTCTGAATTTCCCTCTAGTTACCATGTGTTTAGTGGAGCATGGTGTTGTTTCGAGGAGTACAGTATACATATAGTACAGTATTTTATGAAACAGATTTATGAGACAAACACAAACCAATGAAGACACTTGGGACAGGAGGCCACATCAATACTTTGAAGCATTGAAGCATGATTAGTTAAGTGTGATAATAGACTTCACCTGTGTTGGCTCTGTTATGTGGGAGGAATGTCCCTCTGTACACAAGTTACATTATTATATCTTGAGCATACGTTTACATTCCACACTAAGCTGAAGCTTAATGGATGCAGTGTCAGAGCGTCAAGACCACATCACAGAAGAACTTCAGCACTTAAGTGGGAGAAGATTCAACTTATGATATAACAAGTTAACTCAAATTATGATTTAGCAAGGCAGTTCACACAAGGTGAAATAGGTATTTTGATTCCAAAATGGGGCATCATATCAACACAGTAATGCTTCACAATTTTTTTTTATTTAGCCATTCATCTGTCAGACAGTAAACAAAATTCTCTAAATCCCATTCTGTAAGTAACCATAATATCAGCATAACTTCAACGGCACTGTAGACCTTCAGAGATAGAGAGAGAGTGAGATTATATCTTACAGTTTGTCTAATTGTTTCCCTTACTGTGACCCTGAGGCACAGCTGGGCAGACAGACTCCCCACATGGAGTCCTTGATCAAGCAGAGCAAAGAGATAAGATGGTATTCTTACCCCCAAAACCTGTACGCAATTACTGTATACAAAATGGTGAAGCATATTTTTCCTCAATTTCCACTACATAGATTAACTGGCTAGCTGACAAATCTGAAACTAACATCCTCTATTCCATGATTTCATAAAGAATGACAATGCTAACAAGGGGGCCACTAAATTTGAGCAATTAAGGACAGTTTAGGCAAATGCAGTTAAATTATTCCTTTGGACAATATAAAGTAAAAGAGCGCCCCCGTGTATCCATTAATTGCAAACGCAAGTGGCAGCCATCCACAGAGAGCTGGAGAGTTGCTCTGAGACACAGAATCAAGTTTCATTTCACTCATTATTATTCCTTTTCCAGTTTAGAGAAGCTTAGCTATTAGCCTATGTGAAATAAGTCTATGTTTTCTGACGCATCTTACTTCACAATTAGGTATCTTGTCGGCTGTTCCAGCTCCAAACGAAAATTAACTTTATTTGAAGAAAAAATGGTTTGATGTAGAGAATGCTGCCTTTGCGCAGTATGCCACACGATTAGCCTAAATACTCTGAAATCGCGTCTGCAAGAGAACTGCCAATATCTGGAGAAAAACTTGCAGACCTGAACCTATTTGTAAACCTGAATCGCTTAATCTCAGAAGATGGTGAGGGTGATGGGGGATTCTTACCTTTGTTTTCTGGCTCTTCCTCTTCTTTTACTAATGACGTTTTAAAAATCCATATTGCAACAAGTCTTGCCTCCCGTGTCTAACGGAGTTATGTGTGGACTGAGCCAGACACAAGCATCCCGATAAATGTCCCTAAAAAAAGAAAAGTGCTGGAACAGGAAACGATGACGGTCGTTATTGAGAGGGCTTACATTTTATGTGCACTGCCCTGCGTGTGCACTTCATCAAAAGAGGACCATCAAATGGTACTTCACAGGCATACATTTCTTTGGCATTTTATGCCACTGTCAAGTGAGGCATACTTGGTTTATGGTTATTGTGATACAGTACATTACACTGTTTACGGTGGAATGATTTCCACACATATCTCAAGAAAAGTATATGTCCAAGAAGATGTTACTCATTACATGATCTGCACGAAGCTCCAACCTAAACATTTTCACAGGTGTACTCACCAGCTCCCAAGGAAAGCAGGTAGTGCGGTCTTTCTGAAAATGCTTTTAACAATTTTGAATCTGTGGAGTACAGCACTCCCTCTGGTGGATTTACAAACATTTCACTTGAAAGACAAAAAAGGTTCCATGGGCTCAGATTTCATCATGGCTGAGAAATTAAGAAGTCTGAATACTACTTGCACAGTGCGGTGCAAAGTGCACCAAGAAATAACTTAGTTTCCAGACTACTACCGCCCACCCCACACAAATCCCATTAGTGAGAAGTAGCAAAACCAATGACCAATCAAGCAAGCAGGTACAGGAAATTCAAGGGTTTTATAGATATTTTAGAAAGCTTTACATTGAACTGTAACACAAAACTTCAACTCTCACTTGACATTTTGTATACACATCATGTGTCCATCAGTCCTTACATCTTATGTTAAATTCAAGCAACATCACATCAACAAAGTCCTACCTGATTAGTCTCATATCATTCATTTTTCAAAGACAATTTATGCAAGAGAATGTAGGTAATCACATATATTACAAATGTGCTTGATCTAAATAAGCATGAGACAAAGATTTGTAACACAACACACAGGGATCAAAATGTAGTTCTGTCAGAACCACTTTGTCGTTCTGGCAGTGATGTAGGGATTCTGATTCCAGTCAGTTAAATTTTAAATAAGACATCTTGATTGAGAATAACTCATGGTTATGTGTCAAGTAAACAATCAACTATGTATTTATGCAGTAGTATAAATGGAACTTTGCCACAACTGAGTAATGATGCACACAACATTGGTAGAGACGGAGTTTCAATGACTGCATTCACAAAGTTGGCAAACATGAATATCAATCTGTACACTGAAGATTCAATTAATCTTCAAAACAAAACATTTTCATTTCACCTTCTCAAGATTCAAGTTTTTGTTCCAATATTATTCCAGTTAAACGTCAAATTTCCAATAATTACAAATCCAAAAGTATTTTTAATGCTATGATGTTTTTTTTGTTTTTACATAAATGTTTTTAAATTAATCCAATTATTCATCATATCGTTGGCACTTTGTCAGTGTTGGTTTTTAGTGTGGTGACAAAATGTATTCAGATAAAAAAAATCTCAATACAGAGAGGGGAGTATCATGATGTGTCATGCATTACAACAGGTTATATTACGTCACTGCGTTTTGAACTTTTCATAGTCATGTTCTATGGTGCGCTCCACTCTCACACTCCCTCTCCCTCTCACTCTCCCACACACACACACACACACACACACACACACACACACACACACACACACACACACACACACACACACACAAAGACAGACACACATACACACACAAAGACAAACACACACACACACACACAAAGACAGACACACACACACACACACAAAGACAGACAGACACACACACACACACACACACACACACACACACACACACACACACACACACACACACACACACACACACACACAAAGACAGACACACACACACACACACACACAAAGACAGACACACACACACACACACACACCTAAGAGAATGTACACCCACAGATACACGCCAAACAGATTCTTAACACACAGAGGCAACGCCTCAGGAGCACACATGTGAAAACACTGAGGAATGAGGGTGCCGAGATGATGTTGCTCAGGGGAATGGGCCAGTTCAAGTCACAGTGATCTCGCTGCCACAGGTCTAACAGGGGCGCGTGGAGGAGACGAGGAGAGAATTAGCTGAGCACTACATGCCGGTCGAAGACGGATTTGCGCTGCTCCTGCACCTGCCTCCTCCAGCGTTGCTGGGCATGCTCCACTTTGTTCAGCATGTTGGGACGCAAGCGTGAGCGGGACAGCACATCATGAGCATTAGCGAATGGCTGCTGGTCCTGGAAAACACAGAGGGGGAGAGCGCACACTTGAATCACAGCAGCAGTGACAATGGGAGATGGAACAATATGTGTCAAGGTAACCAATAGTGTGTAAATACAAATGATGCAATTAATGTGTAAAAACATTTCACTAACTGTTAGGCTACCAGCTTACCTGAGGATAATTAACTTTAAAGTAAAGTCATAGCCATAAGACAGACTATTCAAATATTCCTTTAAAATGATGTTGCATATGGAACACATAAAAAAGACTACAAATAACTGTTTTTTTCTACATGCTACTTCTAATAAAGTATTTATCTATCTATGACTCTTCTGAACCTACCCACACAACTGACTGCTAACCTACTATACATGACATTGGTTTTTAAAAAACAAATTTTAAATAAAATATGCATATCTTTGAGAGATAAGGGAAATGGTAACCACAGATTCTTTTGAGCACATACCCCAACCTCATCTTCATTTTGTATCAGCTGAGAGTGGCCGAAGAGTCTTCTCTTCAGGAAGGGCTCCAGGAGCGTCAGGTAGACCATGTATACCAGCAGTAGGCCCAAGATGGACAAGTACACAATAATCGTCCCCTGGAACGAAATGGTTCATAATTTGTATTAGCAAGATAAATCAGCTAGATGATCATCAGACAAAAGAGATGTGTAAATGCTGACATTTAAGAATCGCTCAAATTGGATATGCTATTTCAATAAATGCCAGGAATGATCTTTAAAAAGTCCTAGTATTTACAGAAACTGCTTCATCACATCACATAAATCATAGAAAGCTTGGCAGGATCTATAGTTTTATTTATCATTGAATGACCTTGTCAATATCTAGGCCCATATGTCATTACTTAATTATTTAGTACTTTCACTTTCAAGCATGATTACAATCTGATTATCATTCATGACTTACTTTGATAGTTCCAGAACTTCTCTCCTCGTACTTGCACTCACACCGTAGACAGTAAGCCTCTACATCCTTTCCCTCCACAGGCATGGGTTCCACAACATGGAGACAATTGCTGGGCAAAAAATGAAATACACAGAGTACAACAATTTAATGAATAATATGTTAGTAATCACATTCAGCAAGAACTATTTTGATGGAAGCTCAGAAAAAGCAACTTACCAGTCTTTTAGGGATACGTTTTGGTTGTAAATCTGCCCTTGTATCTCTTTGTAAGGGGGGCAGATGCACTTGCATCTAATGTCTTCTGAATTCTGTTGTAAAGAGAACCAAAATCCCAAATACAATTTAAAAAAAGACCCAAATAAGGTAATCGTTTTGATTGAATATAATATTATGCTAAAGATTACTAGAGGCCTCCTTCACATCACATGCCTCAAGGTAACGGTCTTCATTTTGACATTATAGAGAACCAGTGCCGCATCTGCACTCTAGACTTTAATGCTTTACGTTTCTGAAGGCCTATGTATGGCTTCCTGTCAAACCAAAGAACAGTCAGCACATTTTATTCTATTCCACAACAACCGTGACATTTGAGAGGGACACACCGACCTGTGGCCTGACTACTTGAACTTATCTTTTCATTGATAGAGGATGTGTGACGTGCATAAAAATGAATGACTGACATAAAGGACCGCAGCATTTGTCCAGGGACCGCAATAGTAATACAAATATAAAGCTGATCGGGGAAAACATATATTTGTGTCGTCTACAGCGATGTTTAGTCGACGTTACTTGACGTTACCTGCATTAACTTACCTAGCTAACCTTTTAATAAAAAAAAAGATAGGCCTCGTTAACGAAACGGACAAATTGATCACACCCGTTGTGTAAAATATGCGAATGTCAGCATTTCACATTTGATTCGAGAAGAAAAGCCTATGGTAACAGCAAGTAACGAACTAGTCAGTTGGCGAGCAACTGGATAGCTAACAAGCTAGCTAGACATAGCTATTTCAAGCTATATTTGCAGAAGTCAGCGGGTTGCATACGTGTAGGGTCAACAGAAAATGGTCTGGCAGGATTTCGTTTTTATCGTATTTTGTTAAAACAGTTAAAGTCTCTTTGCTGATCGAAAACACAGGTAAAGGATCTTAATGTTTGTTCACTTACCTTTGCGTTGACCGTCTGTGTTGATATCATCACGAACACAAAACATACGAGCGGAACTGCCTGTAAGGAGACTCTAATGCCGGTATGATACATCTTTCTTGATTAAAAGTACAGAACCTGATCAGAACTCGAACTGATTCAGCAGTAACCGACAATAATTATGAAAGACAATTATTTACCGTACACAGAAAGAAACCTGTAAGACAAGAGCTCCCTGTGGCAGTCAGCTGATCATTTTCACGTGCGCGCTACAAATTCGTCCCCAGCAAACGAAGTTGTTGTGGAACCAAACTCGGGCCCAATTCACAGAGGACAAAAATGAATGGCCGGGTAATATAATATGATGATAATATGGTAACCGTGCAATATTACTTCAACTGTATTTACATTTTTTAATTTGTCTCTACTGTCTCAAAACAAAATACCAGCAAATAAAACAGAATGCACATTCCAAACATGAAAGGCATACGTACAATAAATAATAGGTTGCTTAGGCCTACTAGGCCCTCACAAATGTAGGCTACTTAAAACTATAAACTGCTTGTTTTGCATTCCCCCTTTTTTTTTTTTTTAGATGAATGGCAGAAATGCTATCTACCCTTTTGTCCTCTCACTTGCTCTAGAACTGTAGGGTATTTAAGTAATTGGTTACCAGATGCAGAATGTTCTTATACATACATGTGCACAGTTTTATTCTCTCAAGGTTTCCCCTGGATATCTGATGTTTGTTCTGACCCCGAGTTAAACATTAACATTAATAAGCAAACAATGAATCAGGACGGATTACAGAGTATGCATATAAAAATATGCATCAAACACAAAAAATGACTTGCTGGGAAAGCTTTAGTACCTGTCGGGTCACTTTAGGGAACAGTTGATCAGAGATTCCACCAGGGGGCTCTGCAGGATTAATACTGAGGGATTGTGTTCTTCCCTAAACACAAATTTGAGTCTTTAACTCGAGACTTTTAGATTAGGGTTGGAGCTTCTTTTAGTGTTTGCTAAAAGTGTTACGATCATGTTCTTTTCTTAATTGAAATAATAATAATTTTGATTATAATGTAGATATCATATTTCTTACAGAAAACGTACAGAATCAACTTTTCGATTACTTGATTTATTTACATGTTAGATGTATAAAACATAAAAATATAGATATTAATTTACTTTCTAATACATGACTGAAAATTTCTATTCTACCGAACTCTTTTTCCAAAAAGTCATGGTGGGTTTCATTTGTTGAGTACAAGGTTCAGACAAACTTGCATGACAGGATCTATAGTGGGTATGAAATTAGGGAGGTCTTATTAATGTCTGTGACAAGTGTATCAAACCTGTCAACAAAATACTGGCATTTACTGGCAGCGTCAATCAATCATGTAAAACAGCAGAAACATAGATTGAACATGTGACCTTATACTAGCGGATGCATAAAACATGTTTCACTCAACAAAATCACATACTTTACAGGGAGGCGTTTGTCTACAATACAATTCATGAGAGCGGTCTAATATTTTTATACATAATATACAAAACATTCAAAAGAATAATTGCTTTTAACTTTGTCACTATCTCCCTTGTAGTGATAAGATATATAAACAAAGGTTGCTTTTAACATATATTTCATATATTTTTTTCAGCACAATAAGAACCAGTGATCTCGATACAACTCCAAACCGCAGGGTCCACCCAGTTCCTACCAGTAAAAAAAGGTGTATGCTATTCTCTCTATGCACAAAAATGTAAGAGGAGTAACTTCCCTTTGAAAGACAAACAACATATCGTAATATCTCTGAACACTAGGGTTTCTTGTGGAGGGAAAGGGAGGACTTTTCACACAACACAACCACTCAACTTAACACAATTCAAACAATCCTTTCAAAGACTCAGAGTTACTTGAACAGAGCCCACATCTACCATTTATAAAAATGGGGGAAAAATTCATGTAACTGGGACCCTTTCATGGGGAGGAAAAACAAGTCCCAACTGCCTTGCTGAGAGAGTCCACTGTTGCCTGTATTTGGATGGCAAAGATGAGATGTCAGATAAAGAGTCACACGCTCCTGGTCGTTCTCAGTCTCAGCTGATATCAAATGTTCTCAGGTTGGACAGTTCCTTATGAGTTTATAATTTGTTTGCAGCAGTGATAAAGCACAGTTTTAGAAGTTTGCCAGGTTGTTGTTTGTTTGCCACAAGTTTGCCATGAAGGGGCGATGAGCACTGCTTTTCTAGGGGCGCAAGAACCGCAGAACCTTGGAGCGCAGGAATCGGATGAAAGATTTCGGGAACATTTCTCTTGACTCCTGAGCAGTGTAATTGAAGAAGTTTTGTGGATGCGCAAGGACATCAAACAGGGCCTTCATAAGTTTCTTGTCCTGATAAAATGAAATCATTATTAACATTGATTATATTGCCAAAAAGGAAAACAGACATGCTTTAACCACAATTCAGTTGACTTATTACACTGTTGTTTCCACTGTGTCCACAAGAGGGCACTCAAACACTAAAAGCCACTGAAACACTCCTTTTGGAATCCTTGCAAACAATGTTAACACTTCAGCTTCAGGCAGTTATTGTTTACATCTCCTAAAATGCCGTTTTCTCTTATCAACTTAGTAATATGTACATTTCATTCTATCATTCTATATTTTTTTTTAAAAACATACAAGATATATCACCAGTGTCACATTGTACCTTAAGAATTTCTTGGTGATTCTCAGAGGCGTATAATCTTCCATCTCTGACTATGTCTTCAATCAGCTCCTGGTAATCCTCTGCGGGAACATGAAGAACAACAAAGTCTGTACAACAACACAGTCCATAATATGCTAACAAAGACACATGGGGAATTGCATCATATAGGCCAAGAGTCCTTATAGGGGCACTGGACTGTATACTACTTCAGTCTTGAGTCAAAATTGAACACGTACTGACAACTCCTATTATCCAATCACTATTTGTATTTTCATAATGTTCTAGTTAATGGTACTGCACCTAATGATTAAATTGATTCTAGAATACCCTTGTTTTTTTAAGTTTTTAAGTTGTATTGTGCTTTTGTCTTACCATCATATGTTACATAAGGGACCTGGAAGCCCCTCCCGCTGTTCCCTTCATTGGACTTGAACTGGACCCACAGTTTCTTGGATCGGGAGGTGAAGGCGATGGGCCGCTCATATGTCTGACACGTCTCGTACGTCGTCACAGAGTTGGGCAGATCTGCGAGAAACAGGAAATGCTTGAGTCTCACAGCCCTATTCTTCCTCTTGCACATTGAGAGCGTGAGAGCTTCTCCTAAATTGCGTATTCTAACACCAGGAGATCACAGCGAGACCATAATGGTTCCATAACACAGCCCCACCCACTCAGTCCAGCACTTCTTTTCATCATTAACGCGTGATCACTTAACAGCGCAATTCACACACACAGAAGACTTTGCCAGGAGTAATGGCTTCCCCTCTGGTCCTCTGCATGTTAATGCACAAAGGCCTAAAATGTCAGAGCAGATCCAAGCAATAGCAGGCATGTAAAGACCATGTGCTTGGAGATGGGGATCTCTCATTTCTCAACATACAGCTTATACTTTCAATAAGAGCCTATTTTTACTCAACTACCTGGTTAGAGATTTAGTGGGTAGACTAGGAGAAATACCGTCAGCCAAACATTTGTTTACACCAGTGCTACACTGTTAGGTCAGTGGCTCCAATGCTTGTGATTACTACAGAATGTTTCACACATACTGATTTCACTCTTATGGGTAGTATAATACTAGCACACTGCAAATAATGGCAAAAGTGTTGGATTTTTCCAGCATATGCATACACTTATGGTTTACTGGCTCCTACAACCATAGTATTAGATGACCATTTGTGTGAATATTTCAAAAAGGAAAGGGAGCTGTAGGCACAATGATGTAATTTATTTTTCAAAAGAGCCATTCACTGAAATTGGCTTAAAATCCTAACCGTCCCAAAAAAGGAGCGGTCTCACCAATGTATGTTTCGCTCGAAAACCCTTTTTCTTTATCAGCCCCTTGTGTGTACGGGTCTGCACTGTGTGAGGTGGGATGTTCTTTGGCCCTTCTCATGACGTGTCAGTAGAAAATGTCTGCCTTCTCTCTCATGCCGTGATTAACAGAGCTACTTACGTGTTTTTCTCATGACCAGGTAGTCTCCACACTCGTCCTCGATGGGGAGGAAGATCTCAGGCACCACGATCAGGATCCTGCGCTTGGGAGGTGGCGTGATGGTCCAGTTGCACTCGATGTTGGCAGGGTAGTTCCCCGGGTAGTTGGGAGACTCAATATAGCCGGTGTAATTTCCCAGCTCTCCTCCACACTGTCTGTCTGCAAGATGACAGGAGAGTGCCAAATGGTTTATGATGCCTTAGTGAAGCAATGCTAATTATCGACTGCTGAATTGCACGGAGAACATGAAGAGCTGCTCTCTCAACCCACTTTTTTCATGTGGTTTAAATGACGAAAAAGGCAAGTCAAAACGTGTCGATGGTGTTATTAGCTACTGACTTAATAAGCCGTGTCTCCTTGTCTTTCGCACACGCAGACACGTTGTATAAATAAAGACAGAGTGAGATAGAAAGAGCTCCAGGCCTACTTTTGCACTGCGTGATGCTGGTGGACCCATCAAAGTCAGTGGTGGTGTTCCCTGGACAGGCCACACAGTGGTTCTGCCCAAACTCCCCCATGTAACTTCCCATGGGGCAACGGATACAGCGGTGGGTGCTAGTGTTGTAGAAGTGACCAGGAGAACACTGGACTACGGAGGCAAAATGATTTTGCATTGAATGATATAAGCTAGGGTACATACAAATGAGTATTATGAGGAATATACCATAGTATATACCATGATGAATTGATTTATTGATTTGAATTGACTATCAAAAAATAATTAGAATTTCACAATTTCAATCAAAGTTTGTATTTCAACAGAGCCATTCAAACATGCCATCACAAATGTCTCCCTCACCTTTGGTCTCACAGCTCTGAAAGGACACCGCTCCGCTGTGCTTGGTGATGAGGGCCCCTCCACAGGGGAAGCAGAAGGTGCGTCCCACCTCTGGCTGGTAGGTGCCAAGCGGGCAGGGCTGGCATGGGATGAGGCCGTCATGGGAGTACTGCCCTGGGAAGCACTGACCTAGTGGCAGGGGGGGGGGAACACACCGGTTAGGTTGAGCCCCAGCCAAAGCTGTGGGTGGACTCCGACCACAGCTCACTCCCCCCCCCCCTGGCATGACGAGGTGCATGTTGGCTATCTACCGCTGAGCTACCTCCTCCCTATCTCATGAATGACTTCAGCCAACTGCCTGCCATGGAGCAGAGAGGCCTGATAGTTGTTTCTGTTTAGTCTATCCCGGACCGATGGGACCTGGCCTGCTGATGCAAACAGCAATGATAACAGTGTTCCATGAACGAAAACATGGTGGTTCTTTTTCTGTTCCTTTCTTTTCTTTTTTTTCTTCTTTATTTTCAAATCCCCCTGCCCACACAAGGTCGATTCAAGGAGGCTCTTTGTCAGTGTGAGTCCAGCGGGCGGCATGGAACAATCAAAGAATTCCTCATCTTAACACACCACACAGAGCCGCGCTTGAGATTTTTATCGAGACACATGCGCTTCCTGTCTGTGTCTAAACAGGAGGTGATTCACTTGCAGTCATTCATTTCCAAGATTAATCAGAAGGAGATTAAGCTTTGAGCAAATTTTACGGCAGTTACTTGGATACGGCTGTGTGTTCACAAACATCCACTGCCTTTCCCGATACTGTCACTCAGAGCAAGGAGGCCACAAGTTGGTTAAACCCATTTAAGATTTCTACAAGGAGAAACTGCAGTTGTCTAAGTGCACTTGAGTTGGGTGGCTATTGCTTTTACCCTCACAGTTTGAACTTACCCCCACACTCCGGGATGTTCCGAGCCCCCACAGTTCTAGGAGTGACCCTCCCCTCTGGGCCTGGGCACGGCTCGCAAGACACCTGCCCTTCCTCATCTTGGTACATTCCAGCTGGACACAGAACACACCTCCCCTGCTCGCCGTCATAGAACATGCCAACGCTACAGCTCACTGGAGGTGAGATAGACAAACAGAGAAAGACAGAGGATGAGGGGGTGATGAAGTAAAAGAGTAAGGTACAAGAAAAGTGTGAGAGACACTCACCACCCCCCCCCCCCCCCCCAATCAGAAAGCCCCCGCATTGAGCCATTTGAAAGGGGCCATCACGAATCGACCTGATGCAGCTATGCTAAAAATTCAGACAAACAGGAGCAGTGAGCCCCCACAGCTGCTTGCTATCCCACATCAAACGCCTGCCTGCCTCCTGGAGAATCCCGCCATAAGCACCTCCACCTCCACCAAAGTGCACGCTGTGGTTTCTTAAAACCTCACAAGGATCTGTGAGGCTGATTACAGGGGGCTAAAGCGCAGTTATTTTTCATGTTTGCTTTATAAACTCTATCCTGCGAGGCTATGCGTAATGCTTTTTAATTATGGTTTGGGTGCCGTTTTTCTCTGATGAAGTTAGAGACTGTGTAATTTTTTTTTGCCGAGCAGGGACAAGCGAGGTGGGGCAGACATGCTTTATTTTGCTTTTAATTTCTCCGGCTTGCTCTGGCAGTGGCTAAAAATACCCATTTGATCTGAGCCCAACTGAACGGCTCCATCTTGAAGTGGTTATTTCAGCTCCTTGAACAAGTGGGCTCGCCGGATTTGCAAGTGTTGCTTTTCAGGCCTGCACTTTATCTGTGTCTGTGTCCAACTGACGTTAAAGGACCTGTGGGGAGCTGGGGGCCAACGTGATTTTTTACTCCAGAATGAGCCCATGGTAATGAGTGCAGAGCCACAAAAGGCTTCACTGCACAGCTATTATGCGTGCCTCAGCAAATTGGCCGATTTCTCTAAAAAGGAAGAAAATGTAATTCTCTCAAGAGCAGTTCATTTTTTTGGCTTTTGTTTATCTTGAATGACCACGAAGAGCCAGCACATCATTGTCTCTGGGCCCGCTTTTCTTTGACACAAGCAATGAGTAAGAGTGTGGAGGAATAGAGTGAGATTGAGAGAGAGAGAGAGAGAGAGAGAGAGAGAGTGAGAGAGGGAGAGAGGGAGAGAGAAGAAAAACCTTGAAGCTTTTCAAATGCAAAGAGGCCATTCTATTGAGTCCTCCAATTGATGGCCCCAAAGAGGTTTAAAAGACCTTTCACCTCTATTCAAGCCCACTGCTCCTGCCTATTTGATGACATAGGCAAACACTATGGTATCACAGTAGTAAGGAGCTGAACCCAATAAAAGAGGGCAGGGTTCTGAATCTACCCATTCATGACAACCCCAATCGTTCCTTGCACCTATCAGGCAGAGGCCCAACTGATGCTAATTGATTCCCATGGTGTTGCTGGAGTCAATTCTCCCTGGCAGTTCACTGGCTGGGGTCACGCGGAGTGGCTGTGGCTCGAGAGGGAATTTAACACTTAAACCGCCCGCTTGAATAAACATCACGGCCAAGTGTTTCCTTCAAAAACAAACACGCAAACAAGCCTCTCTACAACATTTACACCCAGACAAGTACAGAGGGTTGGAAAACAGAAAACGCCGGCACACGCATGTGTACGCAAACCGTTACTGGCTTCACACGCCCATTTTGTTCACTCATTTCATCCTTTTGTGAACACTCCACACACTGGTTTAACACCAGCATTTTAAGCCACTCTGCAGTGTAATAAAAACAACAACAACAACAACAAAGTCATTTTAGGAAATAAGAGTAAGAGTGATCTGGCATCAACGTCAACGTCATCAGGCAGC
This sequence comes from Clupea harengus, assembly GCF_900700415.2. Classification (NCBI taxonomy): domain Eukaryota; kingdom Metazoa; phylum Chordata; class Actinopteri; order Clupeiformes; family Clupeidae; genus Clupea; species Clupea harengus. The sequence continues at coordinate 22,002,267 of NC_045157.1, forward strand.
TGTAATATCATTACATAAAACTTTCCCAACACTTCTTTATAATGTGATTACACATGAATGCTCTGGGTGATCGGCTTTGCGAGATAGACAGGCCCCCGCTAAGGCTCTTAGGGCCAGGGTGGGCAGAGTAAGTAGGGGCCCTGAGCTTTTCTCTCTCTCTCTTTCTCTCTCTCTTTCTCTCTCTTTCTCTTTCTCTCTTTCTTTTTCTCTCTCTCTCTCTCTTTCTCTCTTTCTCTTTCTCTTTATCTCTCTCTTTCTCTCTCTCTCTTTCTCTTTCTCTCTCTTTCTCTTTCTCTTTCTCTCTCTCTCTCTCTCTCGCTCTTTCTCTCTCTTTCTCTCTCTCTTGCTCTTTCTCTAGCTCTCTCTCTCCTCCAACAAGCTGTGAGTGTGTTGATGTGGGGATGTTCTCCCCTCTCCCGCAGTGAGAACAAGCCCCACTGGGATTTACAATGGAGTGGGCAAACTGAAAAGACTAAACTGCACTTAGCAACCTGATCCAGTGGGGGAGGTGGGGAAAGGAGGGGAAAAAATATAGCTCCTTTTAGATGTGTGTGTGTGTGTGTGTGTTAGGGGGATGTCGCTGTCTTTTAGAAGTGCCTGGAAATTGCTCGCCTGTGCCTTCACTTAAACACCACAACTCAAGAGAAGAGAACCAGTGTAAGGATGGCAATGTCAGAATATAACCATGCATGCATTGGCTAACCATTGTTTTGGACAGGGGAATGATTTGACTTCACTTCCCAGTAAGCCTGCTGCATTAATTAGAACTCAAGGGAGCATTTATGCAGAGCTCAAAGAAATGTAGAGTTGCCAATACTACTAGATGTTTGGACTGCTGTTGTCCTTCAGATCCTTTACTACCAATGCAATTTAACATCCTAGCAAATCTATCTACGATGACAAGGAAGTCAACATCCAAGACACACCTTAGACATCCAGTTTAAGACACATAGGCCCTGGTCTTCAGATGTACCTAATAGCTGTTGTGACTGGTATTCTGGGGCTCTCACAGAGGTCCTTGGGGGCAGCTCTATAAACAGACACAAGCTGTAAGCCCAAGTGTCCATGAAACAGTGAGGGGGTTGGGGAGCTCAGTTCCTCTGGTCACCCTGTTTTACTGGCCCAGAGAGAAGAGGACGGCCGTCTGTGAGAGAGGCTTAATGGGGGCCTTCAGTCTGAGTCACTGAAGAAAGAAAGAAAAGGCAAGCCTGCTGCTACCTGTTGACCCTTGCTCTAGCTTAGAGCAGATGTGCACTGGGCTTCACCTTCCCCCTTTTTCTTTTTATGTCCATAAAACAGAGAGGCTAAAAATAATGTGAGCAACAAAAGCTGTTATTGTGTATTGGTGTGTTCACGACTGATGGCATCTTGGCATGATTGTGTCAATCTACAGTCCAGAGCCACAAGATGTTTGTTGGGAAAAGCTGAAGGTGGGGAGCTCATTTGTCAAGGTTTCAGGTCATCTGGACCGTTGAGGCATGGAGCTTTCTCTCTCTACTATGAGATACAGTATACAAGATAAGGCTCCACTAAATAAACACGCCATTTTGGCAGAGGACTACCTGAACCCCGGGTCAGAGGTTTTAAAATATGGCTTTATATGATTTTTCACAGAAGACTAGCCTTTCCCCCCCTGAGCACACACAGCACCCTCAGCCAACACAAGCTCTTGCTCCCCTCTCGGCACTCAATAAAGAGCAAAAGAGAGAGAGAGGAGGAGGAGAGTGCCAGGACCAGACAGCATCAACCTTGTGTTCCCCACATTCTGCAGGCTCCACACAAATTACTGCATACATACCCAAATACGGCAGTCATCTGGCCCACACCTGCTCCAACCTCATCGAACACACTCAAGATAGATTGCTTTTTGTGGGGCACTGTCCAAAGCTCTTGGATGAAAGTGTGAAGTGTGGTAAAAGCTAAGTGCATTTACTTCCCACAGAGACCCTTGTTGCCCAGACGATGGGGAGGGTGTGGGTATGGGTTGAGGGTAAGAGGGTTGTGGGTGTGGGTGTGGGTTGTTGAGGGTAAGATGCTCACCGCACTTCTTGTCTACCAACACATGGCCGGTGCCACAATGCTCCAGCAGGTCCACAGGGCGGGCTGCCTTCTTGCCCATCTCGTACTCAGAGCCAGCAAAGTGCAGGTGGAACTGCTCGCGGTTGATGGACTTGCGCAGGGTGCGAATCGTCTTGCGGAGCCTCTTCTCCGAGCGCCGGCGGACACAGGTCAGGTCACAACCCTCTGCTGAGAGAAAAAAATGTGATACAAACTTTGCCTACTTAACGCAAACACACACATCTGTGTGTGAAACACACCCTCAAAGGTCAGTGCACTTCACACAGAACACACATGCACAAACTAAAATTCACCACAAATACAAGTGCAAAACAACCTTTATGGATCTCTGTTAACATACCCAGGACCCTTGATCTACTCCCAGATAGACATAAAAACCCACCACCTTGGCCTCATGGACTCATGGAGCAGAAAAAAAACAGGAGATACTTGTCGGCATATTTTAGTACGGCAAAGCATCAGCAGATAGCAAGGTTGAGGGAAGCGAAGCAGTTGTGAGGCAGGGAGAGACAAGGTTAGGCTTTAGGGGCGTCACAGTGAAACCAACCTGTTACCTCCTCAAGGCTCACATCCAGCTCAAACTCGGCCGTGATGGAGGAGCCGTCCTCCTCGCCGGCCTTCCGCCCGTGCCGACTGCGCGAGCGCTTGCTGGAGGAACTGCAGTGAAGGCTCACAAAACTGAATTGGACATTCTCTGTGCCGGACAACTTCCTGTCTGTGGAATATACGAAATACACAGATTAGAAAGACAAATTGTGAGGACAGGAGAAATAGCATCAGTTGCGTTAGATTAGTTTAAAGAAGTATTTCTTTTTTTATACATCAATGGTGGCATATTTACATGGCTTTCCTGCCTTTTGATGAAATAGAGGTAGGAAGGGAATTAAATTTGCCTTCTGTCTTTTTGAGGAACACAGTAAGGGGTGTAAAACACTGCTCTGTGACCCCTCCAAGCAACAAAAGGGATCCAACAATCGGAAGTCTGTGTGACTGATGGCTGGGTAGGGCCCCCGGTAAAAGGTCTGCTATGGCTAATTTGGTTTTACCCTGTCACTGCTGGACAATATGCAGCGCTGAGACTTTCAAAACATCCAGACGGCCCAGCTCCTCTGGCTCTCCTGACTGCACTCCCCTTCCCCAAATTATATGTGACCAGCCATGAAGTCTGGTTTATTTTGTTGAGTTCCATGTATGAAGTGTGATTACTTTGGGGTAAATACGAAGCACTTTTACAGCCAAGGCGCAAAGAATTGCCAACTGTACTTTTCCACTCTGTCATGACCATTTCAGTTTAGTTTCCATGGATTAAATTAGGCTGCTTGGGGCCTCGTGTACCTGAAAGAGCATTATTAAATCCTTCCAGCAGTTTTTCTTGACTCTTTTTCAGGTTACACTTTCCCATTCCAGCCTTGAAGGTCGCGGTGGTTTTGATCCTTGGGGTGTGCAATGTGTCTGAACCTATCGAGGAAAGAAAACGGTTAAACCAAATCCAGTGTGTTTTGGAGTATTTGGACCATGCAACTAGCAGTGGACAGTGATGTTGTGTTCTTGCCTTGGCAATACGACCCTGACTCATTCCTTTGTCCCTCAGTGAAGCAGGGCAAGGGCATTCCACAGGTCACCGTATAGGAATCCGCAGCTCCTACAAGCACACATAAAGGGCATCAGAGGTACGGAAAAAGAGAGGGACAGAGAGAGAGAGAGAGAGAGAGAGAGAGAGAGAGAGAGAGAGAGAGAGCAACTGCGGGTAGACAGCTAACAAAAGCCAGCATGCCCTGAACAAACAGGGGAGCAGGCCGAAACCTGCCGCTCCGTCTCGCAGGCCAGTCTCACTTACCACTGCTGATGTGGACCTGGGACTGGCAGGTCAGGAAACAGCGGTCACCCCCTCCCTGCTTGCCACAGTTCAGGGTGGGTTTGGCAGGTGACTTGACTGCATGCAAACCCTCTGCCTCTAAATGGGAAGAATCACAAAAACACTCACAGATAAAGAGAAGCGGAGGAGTTTGGGGGAGGCTAGGGAAAAGGAATATGACCAACATTCCCATGGAGAGAACTGAGACAAGGACAAGACATTTGATAAAGGAGCAGGCCAAGCAGAGGTCAAGGCACACAAATAGTGTTGGTCACTGGTGAGTTGTGGTATGTTAGTGAGCTTCTGATTCTCCTTTTTGTTGATAGCAAAAAAGCCCAGTGAATCAGAATGAAAGGCAGACATCATCAAAGTATCTCCTGTTTTGACTCCAGGGGAGTAAAGTAGAATGAGGCTGAACACATTGCACGATGCATCCACACCACAAACAGAGCTGCCCAGTCTAGCTGAGAATGCCACCTTACCATTACAGTCTTTTTTGTTCCAGTGAAGTTTGTAACCAGGGTTGCAGTGGCACTCAAATCCGCCCATGGAGTTCTCACAGCGGTGCTGACAACCTCCGTTATTCATGCTGCACTCATTTACGTCTGAGAGAGAGAGAGAGAGAGAGAGGGAGGGAGAGAGAGAGAGGGAGGGAGAGAGAGAGAGAGAGAGAGAGAGGGAGGGAGAGAGAGAGAGCATCTCCCATCAATCATGCCTCACATGCCTTTGAAGCTCACATCCAGCCACACTCAGCACTTCTGGAAGAAACATCCATCTTCTTTCCCATTCTTTTGTTAAGATGAAGTAAACATAGAATGATTTAATCTCATTACTATGACATCTATTCTGTGTTGATAATACGGGTACTGTTCATGTGTTTATCCACATTTTCCTCTGTAGTGCTTTCATGTGCTGCGCCAGAAACACACTGAGATGTCACATCACCATGTCTTTCGACACGCTCACATTTCAAGGCTAAAATGTTCAGCCAAAATGTTGTCAATTCAAGACCCCCTTCTATTGATCTGCCTCTTACCTCCACAATGAGCCAGTCCATACAGAGTGTAGCCTTTGTTACATATGCACTTGAAGCTCCCGGGAGAGTTCACACACGTGTGTCCACAGGTCCTTTCAAAAAAGCACTCGTCGATATCTGTGACCAAACAAGGAAAAGGGGTAAAACACCAAATGGTTTCATTGCACAGAGACAAGGGCCAATGATTGTTCTGAACGGGGACCTTAATTTTTGCTGTTCGTGATCTTTCTATAGACTTGTGAACAGACAGAAACCTACGTCCAGCTGAACAATATTGGGGTAGGGGGGTGGGGAGTACATTCCTGTGAGTGTTTGTATCAGGGGTGGGGATCTGTGTGCTCTTGAGGAAACATACTCTTCAGAGGCTAAGCTTAATACCGGCTCGTGTTAAGGATCTTCAAAGGAATCCTGCATGTCGATACTGGCACCGTTCATGACATCCCACCCTGCCTTATCGGCTCACACACCTACACACAGATGGGCCTGCATTGTGTTTTGCTGGATGCTTCTCTGGGGATGTCAATAAGATGGAGCAGGGTGGGGTGATGGGGTGGGGTGATGGGGTGGGGGGCGGACTGGGAAGCCTACCCTGACAGGAGCGCTCATCCGTCAGAAGCTTGAAGCCTTTGTGGCAGCTGCACTCGAAGCTGCCGATGGTGTTCCTGCAGAAGTGATCGCATCCACCGTTGTGGGGCTCACACTCATCAATGTCTGAGAAAGAAACAAAAGGCGAGACTGTAGTTCTTATGTAATTAGCTGTCGCATAATGCAATTTGCAAGTCTGACAAAAAGGTTTTGTGCATTTAGATAAAGTTCCTGGGTGTAGCCACCATCTAAACTGATAGGATATCAGCCCGGCAACATTTAACAATGGACTCACAAGGCAAACTATTATTGTATGTAAAAATATATTATATAATGTGTTTGATATAATGTAATAGTTCATCCTTCACAATTTGCTGGCTGTTATTTTTTCATCTTTTGTATCTTATAATACTGTGATTCCACTTGATAAATCCAGCGCACCCGTGCCCAGCAACTAAGGCTCCAATGGAGGCAAAGCCAAAGAGACAGTGGGGGACTAACTGAGTGATCACGTTTACTGACACCCCACTCCACCAAGACAAACCGCTGCTGGCAAAGGGGATGGTGCGACCTCACCTTTGCAGGTCTTCCCATCAGGTTGCAAAGTGAAGCCGACAGGACAGCTACAGCGGACCCCCGTGGATGTGTCCTTGCAGGTGCAGTCACAGCCCCCATTATTCACTGCACAATTCTCTGGACACACAAGAAAGTCATCAAAGTCATATACAGTCCTGGCCTCCCTGCACTGCTCTGCTCATCTACTGTACATTAACATGCTAGCTAGAGAATATGTGGCGCACAACCTAAGAGGAGACTGTGAGATGGAGCCCTGCCAATACCTGCCACTCTGTCAATGTCTAAATGCCGTGATGGGCTATAAACAGGCTTGGTTTGACTGTCAGGCTTAACATGGTATCCATGCTTTCCCCCTTGCAGGATTGGATGCAGGGAGCACGTGTGAAATGTGTCACACCATCTCCATGGCATATTTCACCAGAGAGAAATCGAATGTGAGAAAGCGAGGGTGCACTCCCATTTCACAGTTTGCTCAAAAATACTGAGGTATGCCCTGCTTTTAGCAGACCACAGCCCAACCCCTGTCTGCATACTATATGTCCAGACACGGCGTGGGAAGCTACTCACCCAAAACATAGTATTTATCATTTTGCTGGATTGGACATGTTATAATGAGGGAATGGAGTTACCCATAAGCAGGCGTCTTTTGACTCGTTTGTCCACTTCTGCCAGGGACGTGGCATTGTGATCCGTGGTGTCAGTGGCAGCCTCATCTCTCTCTAGAAAAGAGAATAATAAGAATTAATTTACCTAATCTAGCACTGTGTGGTCAATAGCTTTGGTGTCATAAGCTGATATGCTACATGTGGAGAAGATTCCAGTGTAATCCATTGTTGATTGTTATTCCATTCTTGTTAAGTGTGAAATCTTTTTTCCAACATTCAATGAGATTGTGGTTGGTTAACATTTCTAAGTCATTCCTTATGCAGGAATTCTTGTGAGACACTTTTTACATAGAACACACACAAACACAAAAAACTATTTCAAGAATACAGCACCCTGAAATAAAAATGTACTCAAATACAAGAAACATATTATCACTGATATTGTATAGTACTGTATTATATGTGTTGCTGTTTGTTCATACATTCTTGATCAGCCATCTTGTTTGATCATCAATGTTTACTGTGCAGAGTCAACAATCCTGCTGAATTCAATTGCCCAAAGGCAAAATCAAAACACAACAGTGATATGAGTCGGCAGCAGCAGAATCAGACCTCCCTGGCAGCTGTGTTTCTCAGTGTAACCACTATAATGTTTACACCCATCCCATGTAGCTTTCATTCTATGTATGAGGAGATAAGGCCAAGAAATGATGAACAGTCCTGTTAAGATGTAGTGGGAGACAGTGTTGTGATAAACGTAGACCTCACACACGCACAAACAAAGTCACACATTAAGCAATACACGTAGGGTGCACGCATACACACACACACACACACACACACACACACACACACACACACACACACACACACACACACACACACACACACACACACACAGACAGACACACACACAAGCAGGCGTAGCCATCAGGCTCCAGCTGTTGTGGCTCACTATCTGATATGTGATGGCTATCGTGAGCTTGGCTCCAAACAGCATGGAAGCTGATGGAAACAGGGATCAGCAAGAGGCGCTGTGAGCCTCACTAAAGGAGGAGCCGCACTCTATCATCTACCAGCTCTCCGGAAAGCAGCAAATCAAGCGAGGTGTTTTTAAAAAGTGTCAAAAGGAAGAATCCATGAAAAACAAATGGATGACCAAAACAAAAAAAGCTCACTGGAGTCATTGGAATTCAGTGGGTTGCTGTTGAGCAGTAGGATGATGGGCTTACCTACGCAGGATCTCCCATCAGGGTTCAGAGTGTACCTGACGTGACACTTGCAGATCGGCCCCTGCTCTGTGTCCTCACAGGTGTGCTGGCAACCCCCGTTGCCATGGTTACAGGTCACTACAGAACATCAACAAGAAACAATTTTGCGTCAGTTTCACCAGCCCCTGGGGGAGTGAGGGGGTCTTTTTTATTACTTTGTTAGTTTCACCGTGTCTGTGGTTTATAATGACAGATTATCTGGGTGTGTTGGGGCGGATCTGCTCATACGTACAGATGCAACCTCTCTGGTTCTTGGCCAGCTCAAAGCCTGGCCGACACTCGCACGCCACTCCACCCTTGGGAGTCTCTTTGCAGATGTGGGCACAGCCATGTTCCTTGTTCATGCAGCTCAAGCCCTCTGGGCAAACAAGAGATGGACAAGATGATTTAACGATGTAGGGCTGACATTGGGTTGGTCAATGTATTGGATATTTCTCCAAAATAACAGTATCAGGTAAAATGGCAGATTTGCAGAAATGTATGCAGTTGTATCTAAACCTACTAAATCAATGAATTCCTAAGCAGTTTATATAAAGATGTTGTAATCCCATCAATGTGATTTTTTTTATTCATCAGAATGTTTACATCTCATACCATTATTTCCTAACATTTTAAGTATATTTAGAGAATATTTCAACAAATATGCATATGTGATTACTCAGCAAGCCCACAAAAACAAACACCTAATGGATCAATCAAACAATTTCCATCTCTTGGGAGCCGACGTAAAGCTGAGACTGCAAGGATGGTTTGTCAAGGAATGTTTGTTTTAAATGAATCAGCTTGCCAACAGTGTATACAAAGACGATTCAAGCACATAAAATGGGTGCTTAACTAAAGCACAACATTGGCTCATCACTTCCAAACAAAACATATCACATTCAAGTTAAAGCATTTGACTTAGCATGTTGCGTTGGAGTCCTGCTATAAAATTCTGTCGGGGTCAGTTCTCCCATAGTAATTTAAAGGCAAAACTAAACAATGTCTCCTCCACTGCAGCGGAGGATGGATGCATTCGAATGATGTGCAAGTGCAGTGGACCCATCAAACATGCAGCCGCTAATAGTCAGCCAGTCAGGCTTTATTTAAGGGACAGGCTGACTGCCAAGACAACGCATGCAGGCCATCAGAATAGAGCGAGAGAGAAAGAGAGAGAGAAAGAGAAGGAGACAAAAGTTGTACCCTGAAGATATAAGTATCTAAGAGTAAAGATACAACATGCAGAATATGATGCTGTGTTTCAAGAGCCCTTCAAATACTCTAAGCACAATAAAACAAAACAAAAAACACATTTGATGACCCATCATTAATCTTCCTCTTTGTAGTGATTTCACAACTTACGACCTCTCTTCTATGTAAACAATCACTTTTGGACACATGTGGTACTCTATCAACAGAAAACATTCTGCAGTAAGAGTCTTTTTTTCTTTTAGGAAAATCCTCAATGGTCTCCTCACATACATTCGCCTCAGTCTGAAGACACCTGTTGTCTAATTGCTTTCAAACCTCAGTGCCATTTGAGAAGAAGGCAGAAGCTGACCTTCCATCAAAGACATTTTCTAGGTCACTGTAGGGAGATGGTTGTTCCCATTCATGCTAAAGCCAAGTGGATGTGCTGATAGGATTTAGCAAGTTTGCCAAGGGAAACCCAATGGGGTGGAAACCCTTGCAAACTCACTTCAATTTACTGAGGCAAACAACAATACTTGCGGCTGAGAAGCCACAGACACATAAAAAGGTGCTTTATTCTCATCTATGACACAGCCAACAAAGCCCCAAGTGTTGCAGTTATTAACTTGTTTTGTTCCCGGGGACACGGGGCTCCCTTTCCCACAGCATGAGCCCTTTAGAGTTGAGCTGCTTTAGATAATACCGCAGAAAAGAAACCCAACTTAAAAGCTGTCATCCCCCATTGTGCTGTCAATCACAGTCTTATATGTGAGCATTTACATACGCTTTGCTTTTCCTCTACGGTAGCCCTGACCCAGCTCAACACCTATACCAAGCCCATGCCAGACCATTAAGGATGTACACACATACACAGACAAGCAAATAAATAAATAAATAGATAAACACAACCCTGTCATTGTCATTCAAACAGTAAATATTCACAGAAAATGGTGCAACCACAAGACACAAACACATTGTCTAAGCAGGAAAGCGCAATCACCAAAACATTGTCTAAGCAGGAAAACGCAATCAATGCTTACAGCCAACAGCAATGAAAAATACATAACAACACATAACCATGCAGAAGAAGAAGGACACTCACCCACAGACCGATGGATGCAGGTGTGCTGGTTGTCACTGAGGAAGAAACCCTCCTTGCAGCGACACTCATAGCTCCCCATGGTGTTGACACACACATGCTGACAGCCACCATTGTTAAAGAGACATTCGTCCACATCTAAACCCAGAAACAATTGATCACATCACTCATGTAGCAAGGTCCTTGTTTGAATACACCAGTATTTCAGTTAAGCAAAGGCAAAATAGCTCAATAAAATCCCTACTTTAACTTTTGACACTGTTTTGGTGTATGGGCATACATGTTCAAATATTTCTGCAGCAAGAATAATTTTAAATGACATTGTTAATCAAATGATATAAACAACTTACATCTTGTTGTTTTTAGTAAAACAACTCTATTGTTAAGTCCAAACATATCTTCTCTGGATTTTACCATTTCCTCCAAGTCAGCAACACTGAGTATTAGTAGTTTAATCCTTCAAACACTCTGGGTCATTCTAAATGTTCTTTTATATGAGGTCTACGGACATAAGTTTTAGTTCATGTGCTACGAATTGACCCGAATTAACTGACACAATGAGGTAAATTCTAACCTTTTCATTTTGCGTTATACCATTTATAACCAGTCAAATGGGCAATTAATTGTGATAAAAATTTACATAAAATGTATCCTTACCTAGACAGTTATGACCGTCGTGCGCTAAATTGAATCCATCGTGACAAGTGCATCGATAATTGCCTGGTATGTTGTGACATTCATGTACACAGCCACCATTGTGTTCAATATCGCATTCATCAATGTCTGGAAAATGGAGCACAAGTCAAGACTGATGAATAATCACCATGCGAACATTTTGCAGATGCTATTTCCATTGAAACATCGTTACACCTACTTAAATTGACTTTTTGCCCTATTTTAATACACCTTAGCTCCCCCCGTAGGCTGTAACACAACAATAACAATAGTCTGTTTTCTTTTTACCAATCCAACTGAGAAGGCTCAAGTTAGTTAACAAAGAAAGGATTTTGACCACATAACCACACAAATATTTACCCTAAAGAAAACTGGAAACACTTACCTCCACAGTGTGTACCGTCCCCTTTAAACCCTGTTTTACAAGTGCACTTATATGAAGCTTGGTTATTTTGGCAAATTGCGTCAATGTGACAGCCATCACTTCCATCAGCACACTGGTCCGCATCTGGATTTAAAAAAAAAAAAATAGCAAAAAGTTTCATCAAATTAACCGCCACAGCGTTGAGTAACTTTACCAATTAATGTTTGGTCTTTCAACCTAATAGATGTTGGAACGCATAAAAGCGAGTGCAAAGCTTTGTTCCACAAATCTTCTGGAGTCAAGATAAACTGACTGAAATACAAATCCATGGAAACGCAATAACATAAATGACTAAATACATTTTCAAATTTAAATTAACATATTGTTTGTAGAAACGTAAACAACCCTAGCCAGCAAGAGGTAAATAGGCTACAATTCGACGGACGTAAAAGTGCTAGCGCGTGCGTAAAACTGCACTCTTTTAAAACGAACGTACCACGATTGTGAGGAAGCGCTGCGCTTTGACGAGTATTTAACAAGAGCAAAAACAAACAGAAGTCCCGGGCAATACAAATAGCTCCCATGGTGATATGATCCAAGTTTAGAGGTCTCCTCAAAAAGAACTGCTTGCACTGAAGAGGTACACAAGTGTCCGACTCATTTTCATTCTGGCTTGTCAATCGCTTTGCGCTCACGAGGGGATTAAGGGAGCAGGGAAAGAGAGGGTGTGTTGTGTGTGTGTGTGCGTGTGTGTGAGTGTGTGTGTTTAAGAGAAAGAGCAGTGAGCACGAAGCGCGCGTGCATGTGTGTCCCATTGACAAGCAATGGTCAAACTTGCTACCTGTGCGTGAAATGACTGCAATGCCAAAGCCCAAGCAAACGCACTTGCAACAATTATCAAGATGGATTTCTACAAAAAAGTGTCGTGAATATTAAAGAATAATCATGGAAGGCTAGAATCATAAAAAATGATGAGTAGGCCTACCTACATACATCCTGTGACCATTATGTTGGCCTTGCATAGTTTGCCTATTTAGGAATGTTCTCAGCCTGTAGTATTTGGACAGCAAGACACAACGCCTGATTGTCCATTCCTTCATTTAAAGAGTAGGCCTATGTCTGTGTAGGCCAACACACATGTTTACATCATTGCATGGCACAAGGCTTTAAAAACTAAAAGTATGGGCCCAACCCATTTCAACACTTACATTCCAGACTACATTGCACACACGTGTTGTGTTTGAAATGCAGTATGTTATGATTTGGAATGGAATACTCGAAATTTAATACAGGTTTCTGTTTTTAGTAGGCTATAGTCTAAGGGCCAGGTAACATGTCATTCCACCATCAGACACTGCGGACTTGTGTTGGACACAAGCGACATCCTACGGCAATAGACGGCAATTGCAGCAGTCAAGGCATTTCGAGCAAGTAAATCTCAAGTGTCGCTCCTTGCCTCAGAGCGCAGAACAGTCACCGGAAATTGTATGCCAAATCAGTAGATGGCAGCATAATACCCCAGCAATATTTAGGCCTTACACGTACCATTTAGGAGAAGAAGTGTCTACATACGGACTAGAAACGAACAAATCAGCAGTAAACAGTAGCCTCCTAGCTGGCGCCGTGAGGAAGCTATCGTACTTTGTGTGACAGTATGGATCCTAGCACGACTATTCTTCGAGTGAAAAGGAAGCGGGGAACTGATCCCGCGGATGCTTTATTACTGGCTTGTAAAAGAATTCGGCCCGAGTCAACAACACAGCCTCCCGGAGAATCTGTTCCTGAACCTGATGCGAAGATAGAAAATTCTGTGTTCAAACTCGTGGCCACAGTAGCATCACAGGTAATGTTAACCCTGCTAGGTAGCTATCATAGCTAGCTTGATATAAAATGTCGCGAGTTTTTCCTCTCATTCAGTCGATGTATTTGGTTGTATAAATATGCAAGTAGTTATTAATCATGTAAACAAAATCTTAAAAAACAAGTGTAGACGTTGAGAAGCATTTTTCTGTCTTCCACCATTTCAATTCTGGTATTGTAAATGGTGATTTCAAGAACTAGCATGCTAACCAGCTAAATAACTGTTGACTGATGTTTGTTTGCTAGGTAGGGCTAATTAAGCTAGCGATAGGTGATATGTTACCTAACGTCATCTGTAGTGAACAAAACAGTTAACTTAAATAGCGATAGCTGGATATCCAGGACAGTAAGGTAATTTGGTTAATTTACAACTTATCCGTGTTCTTTAACATGTTGGCTAACGTTATTGTACAACTTAGGTCGCCGATCTGAAATGACGCAATAACGTTAGATGGGTTTAATTACGTTAACGCTACCACTTAGTTTGGCAAGTGTTAATGTTACATGCGCAGGTTAAATGGTACCATCAAGACTAACACCACGCTAATCTTTTTGTTTGTAACAACCTTGTATATTCTTTAACCTAGAGCCATTTTGTTAAGTGTGCCGGCGTGGGCAGTTAAATTAAATGTATGGTCCTGCTGATTTCTGTTATGTTGACTCATAAACATTGATGAAGCACATGACCACTCCCCACACAACTATAATAGTAAATGATGATGTGGGAGAAATAAAATACAAATCCGAATCTATCCTAATTTTGCATATATTCTAGTGATAACTAAACTGTTAGAGAACTACACAAGACATCTGTTCTGTGTTCTCTGTGAACATGCAAACTGAACACTAATGTATTCAGTCCTATCACAAACATTTTATTGCAAGTTCTTGTCCCCGTACATGCATATTAATAAGGCTGGCATGCTTGATGAGAGAGACTACATTCCCAGTGTGTCGACCATTTGCTGTTGCAAGACCTAACAAGTGATAGACAGAGCCTCCTCTGTTTCTTCCCTCAGGATGCTCCAGTCCAGCCACACGTGCAGGTGGCACTGGCACGGCCACGGGTGGCCCATGCCCTCAGACCTTCAGTGGGAAGCTCCAAGAGGATCACGGGAGACCTACGCAGTGCCAAGTGGAGCACCAGGCGGGAGGAGCGCTACCGGATCCTGTCCAGTCACCGAGCCGGGCTCCCCACAGAGACGCAGGCGCCTCCCTCTGCTGAGGAGGCAAGGGATGCCGACCTGGAAACAGTGCAGACAGAGGTGGACTCGCGCCTCCCTCTGGGAGATGTACAAGTGGTAGACCTCATCCACGAGGAAGAGGAGCATAACAAAGCTCCAGCTAAGGTATATTGTGCAGTTCTGCATTAATAACTAAATGTGTTCTGGGAAAATGCTCTCTAAATAACAGTTTAAAAACACTTTGTCTAACATGTTTAGAAAAGGAACAGTCTGTATGTAAAGACACATACTAGTGTAGTGGCTTTGAGGATGAATTCACAAGCCCCACATTACCATGGGAACTGTCTGTTGTGACTGAAGCCCTTCCTAGGTGTGGAAAAGCATTGCCTTGCTTCTCTCAAACTGCCTGAGGTGTCATCGCCATCTCGGACAATATGGAAGCAAGATACAGTTCTAAATCGAAAATTAATGAAAGCATCCTAAACTCTATAAGGGTGTTGTGGATGCATTGCTTTACCCTCCCTTCTGCTTTTTTTAGACGGTGGTCACAGATCCGGAGATGATCCTGTGCAACTCTGTGAAGATGGTCCGTGAGAAGCTGAGCGTGTCTGGGGATGGAGTGGGCACAGAGCACAGGGAGAAGGAGGAAGACTATGTGTACGACCTGTACTACCAGGAGACTGTGGCCGCAGGCTGGATCCAGGACATCTTGTCTGTCAGGCCCTACGAGGCAGAGGATGAGTTGGTGAGGATCGCATTCAGACAGTCATGAAAAACCTGGAAAAGTCATGGAATGGAATTTGAAAATTTCCAGGCCTGGAGAAGTTTAGGAAAAATAGATGAAGCACAAATACCTGTATATTAGATAATATGTGTATATATAGAAATGTGTATGAACCCTGTCTGAAGTAAAGCCAGATTGTGAATGTTGTTGTACACAGAAGCCAAAACACAGATGTTTTCGGAGATGTAGTGTTTCATTTGTTGAATGTTTCTGTGTAGGTTCCTGAAGTGGTTGTCTGGGAAGAAGAGGTGTATGAAGATGACGATGATGAAAACGAGGAGGGTAATTGGAGGAATGAATACCCTGAAGAGGGGGACAGTGATGTGGGCAGTGACGCAGAGGAGCGCTTTGGAGGTACTAGTCCTTTTCTTTCTAACAGGTCCCAACATAAAGCAATAATTGGAAATACCAGTCTATGTCAAGTTGCAAAAAAGTGCTCGTTTTTATGTACTGTAATTTCCCAACTATTAACCGCGGTGTATACATTGATTTTGTAAACTTTCTGCAGACCTGCGGTTCATACTTGGGTGCGGCCTGTGCATGAACCCATTATGGGTTATTGCATAAAATACTGTAAAGTGGTTGACGTACGGTGCAGTTAATAGTCAGGATATTACGGTATTATATCTTAAAATTCTATTTCACATACCTTTTATGCCCTATAAAAGCATCTTATCCATTTGCCTCTGAAGAACAGTTTATGGTCCAAACATCAACTTAAGGCCAGCTTATCAGGCAAGCTGTTGTCCATACTGCTCTCTGGTAGTGAACTGTGAGCTGATTAAGCCCCCTAATGTCTGTGCATTTAAACCTGAGATGGAGCAGAACTGTGTGGTGGACTAATGGGACTCTCTCTCTCTCTCTCTGTGTGTGTCTGCAGGGTGTTGGGACGAGGAGCACTCCTACAGCAGGAGGACATGGGAGCGGTACCAGAGGGAGCTGCTGAAGGAGCTTGGGGACGACGATGAGGGGGACAAAGACTTGGACTCTGACTGAGGCCCTGTCCATCCGTTTGTCTTTCCTGTCTGCTTGCTTCTGTGTGTGAAAGATGGGCCGTTTCTACTGCGTGAATTTGTGAGGGTAATGTTGTGCAAAGTGTATGTGTGCGCGTGTTAGATTTTTCTGCAGTGTAAGTAGTGAGGTTTGTTTTGCACTGTTGTTTGAGAAGGAGTGTTGGTGAGATGTGTGTTTTTTTTTTCTGAGTTGTGGTGAAGTGCATGTGTGTGTATTAGTATGCGTATGATAGTAGTCTAAGTTGGTGCAAGCGTGGAGTGCTCTTTTTGTTGTGCGTATGTTCTGATGTTGTATTTGTATTGACAAATCCATTCAGTATGGGTTTGAAAACACTTTAAACCTTTGTAAATATGTAGATGTATATAAAAAGAATAAAGCATTCAGAATAAATGTAAAGATTTCAAAGAGCAGCTTTGTGACTCCGTACATAGTAAAGCTTAAGTGGTAAACTGCACAGTAAGATTTCTACAAGAGTTTACTAGTGCTGTTGATTTGTTAAACCATCTTTGAAGACAAAAACATAACAAACATTGCACCATTACACAGACCTAGAGCATTCACTGTATTATATAAATTGGGAATCTGACATTCCAGCTCAGATACTTCACGCTAGGAAGATTATATGTAAAGACTCCCGTTCCCTTTGTTGAGAATTAAAATAATGGGAATTGTTAACAAACAGGTGAGATGTGAAGTATTTCAATGATCAGTAGAATAAATTATCTTTACTCCAAATAAAAATGAGAAGTGCAAGCCAGTGGACAGTCAGGTTCTTTGTTTTGTGTGTTGAGACTAATCAAACAGCTTGAACGTGAAGCGAGGATGACCGTGGGAGACGAGTATGTGTGCGTACACACACACACACACACAATAACCGGGGACTAATGGAAGAACATCATAGTGACCGACACAGTAAAATGCATACCATATCCAGACAAAATAGTACAGTACAGCATTTACATGCAATTTTTCACTACTTCACTGGTAGTGTGACACAATCAACACTGAAAACTCAATAGGAAGAGCGAAAAAAGAATGTCTGTTGCAAACTATTGCTTGAAATTTATTTTGAGTTCAACTTTGACCATTTATGAGGGACATCAAAATGGATACTGCATAATGA
This sequence comes from Clupea harengus, assembly GCF_900700415.2. Lineage (NCBI taxonomy): Eukaryota > Metazoa > Chordata > Actinopteri > Clupeiformes > Clupeidae > Clupea > Clupea harengus. The sequence goes on from NC_045157.1 coordinate 22,019,547, forward strand.
TGGTCCACACACACACACACTTTGTAAATAAGGGGTGTAAGCGAGAAGTGATCAGAATAGAATGCCAAGATCTGCATTCTTGTAACCGGTTCTGCCTAACATCACCTAAAAGAAGCTGATTAAAGTGATGCTTACATAAATAGTTAAAAAAAAATTGGCAAAATGTGAATTTGTACAACAGCATATTGAAAGGATTTTGTAAGTAATTAGGACCCATTCCCTGGATTTCACATATAGATTAAGGCTTGAAACTAGATTAATAAGAGTCCCAAAGAAATCCTGAACAGACACATTTACAGGACACAGTATATTAATACTATTAGATGGCTGCATTACAATCTGTAAACTGTATACACACTGAAAACATTAAAAGTCTGGTAAAAACTAATAATTTCCCCCTTTAAAAACAGTCTGCATAAATAAAGTTTAGAGGTTCTATTTAAAAAAAACAAAAGAGTAGTCCATAATAACATGGTCACATGGCCAATAACGCCCATACATAATTGCTACCCAGCATATCCCTCTCCTCACTGAGAGGGGAGAGGCCCCTGGCACTTCATATGGCAGGCTGAAGTACCCCAGGTTTCTTCAATGTTTAGCAGTCCAGTTGGCTGAAGGAAGCCTAAGGCGTTCAGCATCACTGTTCCCCAATGACGTCCCTGAGAGGGGCTGAGGCCCCATGAACGGACTCGTGCAAGACAGAACGGGTGCAACCTGCATGTAGGTGAGTGTGTGATTCCATGTTCCCCAGAAGAACAGACCGTGACGTACAGGCCACCAGGTGAAAGTGGATTAGTGCACGTTTATGTGATATAATCAAGTCAAATCTGATAGAAAATAGTCAGATAAATCCATTTGGAGTCCTTCCTCCTCATGTGGTCTCAGTGTTAGGGACGGGTAGAGTGAGTGACTTGGTGTAGTTGTAGTGAGTTCACACATGGCTTCATTCACTCACGTCCATCTCAGTGAGAACGCAGAAGCAGGTAAACTGAGTAAAACGTGTGATGGAATCTGGAGGGAAAAGAGAAAAACAGCTTTTTAAACCAAAACTTTAAAAGACAGCCATGCGTGAGTTACAGCTGTTCATTGTGTTGCAAGGCATCTTCAAAGCTGGTAAAGGATCAGTTGAAAGTCATACAAAAGAAATTTGTCTAAATGCATATTAATAAGGGCTGATAAAAATATGACATCTGTGAACTTTATTTAGCTGGCTTTGATTTGAGGAGGCAGGTGCCAGGCTGATATATACTCACGCAGTAGTTTTGTGATGATAGGTGGTCGCTTGGATTCTGGGGTGTAGATGCCCAGGAAATAAACTGGCACTCCAGAGAGGGCAATTGCTATGCCAATTAGGGAGTTCAGTGTGTCACAGTAGAGGGGTACTGCCACCAGGAACACCGTACACAAGCAGAAGATGATGGGGTACACCAACGATAGCTGCACACACACACACGCAAACACACACAGGAAGGGAAGGTGGATTAGCTTTAATCATCAATCCAATAGTTCAATTTTCTTAACTCTGTATGTGAAAATACTGAGCATTACAAAGTGAGCTAGCTGAAACTGCCAGTCTGTGAACTAGGCTGGTCAAAGATTCCTTGTTTGCAGCCTTACAGCTGAGGATTTGATGAGCTTAACTCCTATGGTGATAACTTGGCACAATGCCAAGATAGCTGGGTTTTTTCGACACCTGGACATTCACTGATAACTTGCCGACAATTTCAATACAACAAATCGGTGGGTAGCTGCTGCTGCTTCCTAGCAGTCAAACTAGGCAAAAGTGTTTTTCTTCACCTTCAGAGGTCTGGGTCGGTCAGGTTCCTTCCAGCGAAGGTAGATTTGACCAGCAATAGACAGACCCACAAAGAACCAGTAGCTGAAACTGTAGTAGTTGATGAGCAGGAAGACATCCTCCACAGCCAGGTAGATCAGTGCCATGGCACACTGTTGAATAGAAAAGATAATCAAACATGATGATGAACACTTAAAGATATGCTGCGTTCCTTTTAGGAGGAACATCTCATGACACTGTTTCTTGTTGGTGAAAGGAAAACACAGAAACTCAGACATGGCTGAAGAAAAAAAGGCCTTAGAACTTCGGTAGGTCAGCATTTTCTTTAGGAAATGACAATTAATTTACTTGACCAACAGGGGGTGACATATTCTATGTTATGGACCCTGGACACCAAGCGCCAAAGGGGGAATTGACATTGCATGCATTTAAAAAAAAGAGCATCACCATCTCAATTCGTACTACTAATTTCAATTTGTAAAACACAACAGCTTTGACTATTGACATAACTGCCTTGACACTTGATACTGTGGTAGTTGGCAAACATTCATCAATAGAAAATCATGAAGAATATGTTTCTATCATGCTGCAGACTTTTGCTCAGGGATTTGTCTCTGTGCTCTGTCCAACAGATGTGTCTATTCATAGCCAAATGTGTAATATACATCACAGAAATACATTACATTGAAGAGGAGGGCAGGGACAGGAGTGAATCGTTCCATGTGAATCATGGACAAGGCATCCGGCAGATGACCCTCTCGCGCCCCCACAAAGAACAGCCTGTAAGACATGATATTTAGGCTACAGATTTGCAGTGCTGTATACAGAAGCAGGCAGACTAAGGAAAGAAGTGTACATGGCAGCTACAGAGAAACAACCTACACAAAAACACTCAGTTGTATATACTGAGCTAACGGATTTGCAAAATGATGTTGCAGCACCATAAACACATCTTGAGCACTGATACAGGAGCCATTGCATTCTTCATTTCAAGAAAACCAAATGAGGTACAGCTACCATGATTGTGAAGTTAAATGTCTACACTTGTGTATGCACAAAGCCCAAACTACTTAGAAACCAGGCTGTAGCTGGGTTACCCTCCAACCTGTTAATGTGAATTTGGAAAATCCCAATAGGAAATCCTGAGTAGAAACTTAAAATTCACATGCAGTCGAATAAGAAATGAATTCGCTGGAAGGGGGTTGGATTAGCTCCCCCCAATAGGGTATAACACACCTAAGGTTGAAGGAAAGAATGTATTTGTTGCGATTTCGTGTTTCTGGTAAAGTTGCCCTGACAACCTTATGTTTTGAAACCACAGCTGTTCCCAACTCCTCTCTTAATTAGTGTCCATTTTGAATTTGCATAAGACAACGGATGGATATGTGCACAGACTGGCAGTTCTTTTAGCCAAATGTTCATGAATGCACTTAATATATGCAAAAAAGTTGGATAGAAACCCAGCTAGTGGGTCATAAGGAGTAGCCCATTCTTGAACACCTGTATAACATAACAAATCTGCTCTCTGGTTAGCTATAATTAGTGGTTGTAAGATATAAGAATACAAATAAACTGAACATTTATACAAAAGGTATTATCAGTCATATGTAGTCTATGCTTCCTTATTTCTGTGGAACATTGTGGGGTTACTTTATGGCTAACCCATGTTTCCATCTGAACTTTACTGATTAATCCATCTACCCTTTCCCTGAAATACCTCAAACTCTAGATGTCTGAGCTGTAAGAGAAAGCCCACAGCCCTGTTGGGCAGAATGACTCCAGATGGTGTTTACCATGCAAATGTGTCCCCATAAAAACCAGCGAAGCAGAATTACGTTTTAGAGTCTCCACTACCAGGGGCCACAACTGTAACAGTAATAAAAGCCTTTCCCCGCCCAATACCCATCACCATAAAGCTAGAGGTACAATGGCAGTGGTGTGCTGAGCTCTGTCCATGCGTGTGCCTTAAGCTCCGGGTACAATTATGCCTACAAGGTGGACAACAAGAACCAACCCTAATTGACACTGCAAAATGAGGACAATGGACCCTTATCTGTTATGTACTTGGGCTCTCAGGTAGACATTTATTATTTTCTTAAAGAAAGGCAGGTGTTTTGGGTTCAGTCAACACAGAACGTACTTTAATGATCGTTTCCTTAATGCGACTATGAATGAGGGCTTTGTTCCTCAGCTGCTCTGGCACAGAAATATAACGGGCTTGTCTGGCTCCAGATCAACACAAAGTTAGCTATTGACAAGACTGCTGAGGGCTTTGATTGATTGGGGACCATGTTCTCAGATAAGGCTTGAATGTGTAAATGTACACAGTCCTACCTGGATGCAGCAATGATGGAGGCATTCAGTCCTCCATAGCAGGACAGAGCCACTGCTATGGGGATGGTCCAGCTCATAACCCCCAGGGTGTGGTCCGCAAATGTCTAGTGGAAAAGAACACGATGCAGAAATGACTCAGATAAGCTTACACACTTTTTTTGCATTCCACCAAACCTCAATGGCCTGTAATCTTGTGCTGTAGAGTTCCTACTACTCCTACTAGGCTTACTGGTAGTCTCCCTTATTCCCACATGCGAATTATTTCCATGCACAATCACAGCAATCCATTTAAGCTCACAGCAAACCATCAACTTTCTTAGTGGATACCTTTCCTCCCATACAATTTTAGCTGTTGATTCACATATGTTCATCAGAGGTTACTCTAGGATAAGGAGATAAGGAAAAAAAAAAAACAACAACAACTTACCACTGCTACAGCATCACTGGCAATGATAGCACTCATGTCCAGCACAGCATAATACGCCACATTGGTCAGGATATAAATGACAGTGACGATGGGCATGGAGATGGCAATAGCCAAGGGCAAGTTCCTGAGATTTAAGATCACAGAGTGATATAAGTCAGGGCAACCAGCAAAATCACACTGTTTCACAATCACAGATATAGCTGTGTGTGCCTTTCTGTTAAAAACTATTTAACTGTTCAACACAATTAAATTCAAGAACACCTGAACGATAAACAAAAATATCTCTCAATATCTTGACAAAATTATGTAGAGTGAAGTTGCATCAACTAAGTCAAATCGAATCAAATAAGTAATGGTTTGTTTGTAAATCCTGCGACTCTAAATGAGTTAAGCGTAAGTCTGTGGAAAATATGTATGGTAAGGAAACATACCTCTCAGGATTCTTGATCTCCTCCGTAACAAAGTTGAGTGTGTCCCAGCCAGAGTAGGAGAAGAGTGCAGAGTATAAGGCTAAAGCTATGTCCCCTGGGTTCGTCGATGAGCCCTGGAAGGAGGCCTCAAAGTTCGCGGTGTTTCCTGTAATACACACACACACACACACACACACACAACACAGAAATAGATCAAATTGTGTTGAATGACATGTCAAAAACGGAAACAGAGAGGATGGTGCATAGCAGAAGTAAATTCATGGGTGCCCTTTGGCAAAATAGGTCAAATGATGTCAGATAGAGAAGAGCCAAGGTACTCACATGGTTCATTTTTAAAAGCCTTTATTCTAATGGGCTCAAAACATATTGTAAAATGCACCTGTGTGCTTTGGCTTCTCTGTGCTTCTCAGGGTGTACACCACACACACACACACACACACACACACACACACACACACACACACACACACACACACACACACACACACACACACACACACACACACACACACACACACACACACACACACACAGAAGCCAAAGCAATATGTTTTGAGCCACAAATTGGACAACTATGCAAAACTGCTTGCTTTGCCTCAATAGTTTACCTTGAGCGAGTTTGACAATCCCTGTGATGATGATAACGATGAGAGCCAGGACTTTGGCATAGGTGAAAAGATCCTGTACTCTGGTGCCCCATTTTACATAGGCAGAGTTTATGAACGTCAGCAAACCTAAACAAGAAAGAACAAAACTTGCTGATTTGGATCATTAACCACTGCTTCAGAATTTGATGACCATCACACCTGTTCATGTTCTATAGTAGACATGATGGATTCTACACAGACTGACTTTCCACTGCCCAAACTGCTCCAGTTAACAACTGGTGAGAAATTACTGGTTCAAATCTATTCAGGGAGTGCTTGTGTTTATATTGAGGTAACCTAATTCTCAGGCTCAGTGGCTCTTTGACTTTCTCATATCTACAGCTGTTTCCAATCTGCAGTACAGTTTGTGTTATGTGTACAATAATCAAATATATTTTTGGAATATGACTTAAGCCCACTTTTTAAGTACTCCTTATGATAAACACTGGCTCTCATCTACTAAATGGTAGGAGACAACGGTTTCTTGATGACTATCCTTTACACTGTTTAATGTTTGCAGAATATATAACCATTTAATTCTGTATTATTTCATCATTATCTGGAAAGTGATCAAATGTCTTTAAGTCAATAACATGATAATCTACATAAGTAACAATAATTAACACTAAAACATATTAACTGCATTGTAATACAAGAGCATAAGGCCTTTCTGACAACAGTGTCACACCAGTGTGAACTCACATATGCAGGCAGCAGCGATGAGGCGCGAGGCAGAATATGGTGGCTCACAGGTGGGGAAGAGCGGTTGCACTAGGTAGTTGGCAAATGTGATTGCAATGATGGCCTGGCTCGTGGGCTCAATGATGAGCAGTGACGTCCACAGTCGGATGAAAGCGATGAATCCCCCAAAGGACTCCAGGATGTAGGCATAGCTGGCACCTGACTTAGTGATGGTGGTGCCCAGCTCAGCGTAACACAGTGCCCCGATCACAGAGAAGATACCCCCAATGGCCCAGATGACCAGGGACAGCCCATAAGAGGCGCTGTAGATGAGCACGCCCTTGGGTGACACGAAGATGCCAGAGCCAATCATGTTACCTACAATGAGGCTGACACCGTTGAGCAGTGAGATCTCCTTCTTCAGCTGCATGCTTTCCTTGGGCTGACCAGAGCCACCCGAGTCCGTGGCCCCTGACTCAGACGGCCCGCCATTGAGCTTGCTGGACTCCTTGTGGTTCTCCATTCCTGTCTGTTGTGCTGGGGTGCTGAGTCCAACGACAAGGAAGGAGATGGGCGCGAGCTACTTGTCCAACCTAGCAAACATTCAAAATGCACAAGGACAAATAGGGGAGGGGAGAGGAGGAGAGGAAGAGAGGAGGAGAGATTAGAGCTATTGTGAGTGATCAAGTTATTTGCTGTCAGAGATGTCTCTTTGGATGTTTCCTGATCGGTTAGTACAGTTAGGTAGAGATTAAAGCGCTCAGAAATATTTTCCCCCTGCAGAGTATGTATATCAAAATGTTAATACAGTAGTTCTAAAAACACATTGCTTCAAGTAACTTCATATGAAGTAATTCAGTGAATGAACGATTTACAAACACCTCCATGTACAACTGTAACGTTTTTGGCTTTACACAAAACATGGCAAAAAGGGCCTAACGTAGCCGAAATCTTCAAATGAAGGCAATCAAGGAAAGAGCATCCAAGTGAACAAAATCATGCATGCCAATTATCTAACGTTTCCTAAGCTAAGGCTCCTACTCGTCATCATGTGACATCTCAACTTCTGTCTAATGTGTTCACCTAGGTGTGAAGTCAGTTCATGATAAATCATGCTATGTGTTAACCATGTGTCAAATACAGTATGAACTGAATGCTCACACTACACAATTATCATAAATGTTAAATTGTATTCAATATGGAAAAATAGTCTGGTCTTCCACCACACTCTTTAAAGCTCGCCCAAGTTCTCCTTCAAACAGGATACTAACTTCACAAAAAGTTATCTCCTTATGGGACATTATATATCAGAACAAAGAGCGCAGACATGTTCCTGGAAACCCTACACTGCAGTAGCCTTGACCTAGCAGCTTACATTGCATTGTTTTGTACAGTCTTAAATTTCACTAGCTGTTTTGCAGTACTGCTCTTCCTGATTATCGGTTACGCTCTTTGAGCCATCGCTCAGTTGGATCATCAGCCGTCTAAACGTAGTATTCCAGGCATTCCAAAAACATTTGAAGTAAATTCACATTGTATCATCCATCTGATGTACAAATGTTTACTGTAAAACAACTGTGTCTGAAATACACGTCTTCGGAATCAATGGTTTAGCCGACTTTTCAAAGCTAAGGCTTTTATGCCGAACTCAGAGCGAGGTTTTGTTTTTAAAAGCGCAACCATGACATCTCAGGGCACACAAAACGGCATTCTGACCACTAGGTAAAATCCTTCCGCCAAATTTATCCTGGTAAAATAACTGGTTAACCAGGCAGCACTTGTTATTTACTTTCAAACTTAGAAACGTAGTAATACCACAAAAGCTTGAGTTAGGCAACTTCTGCAGTAAAGTAATTAAATAGAATCCGTCCAAGGAAAGGTAAGAGACTTTACTGGACAGCTCTACATTCAATGCTTTTTACCACAGTTATCTTCCTTTTAAAGTTCATTAATTTCGAAATGTGAACAAAAAGAAACGACTCAATGTAATCTCACCCACAACTGACCAAAACATTGAAAATGAGATGAAAAATGTAGGTGGTGGCTTGAGAAAGTCAAAGAAAGCAGGGGAAAGAATGACAAACATAATCTAGTCATAGTTGTAGCCTTAATGTGCACCGGACATAACGATAGCCTTTAAAGCCACACAAACAAAGGAAACCGCAGCCCGTCCAATTTACAGCCTGAACAAACCACAAAAGATCTAACACAGAGACTATCGTTCTTTTAGACTTTTCTGACCCTACTCAACCGCGTGGCAGACTACATTAATCAGTCGTATAACAAGTAGACCTATGCTCTTGGACCATATCGTCTACTTTGTTGTTTCAGAAGCCAAGTTTCGGTGAGTCATCTGAGCGTCATTTGCCCCCTCCTCTAATCGTTAAGGAAAAACAGAGCAGGAATACTCTTCTGTCAGCTGAGAAATAGTGAGGCTAAAGCACAGAACAATAAATAACTCGATTCTGCAAGTAGCCTAGTCTTTATTTCGAGACGGTGTAAATGAACCATAGCCGCAATTAAGCGTACAAGCGCAAGTAGCCCGACCACTGGGGTCTGAGACGTTTAAATACATATACTTACAGTCTACTGAAACCAAGTCATATAGCCTACACTCTTGACACTCAGTCAGCAGCACAACTGCCAATAGGACCAAGAGACAATACTGGCCTAATCTACCACGATATAACACAGGACACACAGCAGTGGGACAATTCCCCCAATCAGACTGTGGGACAGCGTATATCAAGATTTTATTCCCAGTCCAGTTCAGACACTGCGACATCCTGTTTGTTATTGACGTAGGCCATCGTTAAAACAAATGCAACAATTTTTGACGTTATCGACACAACACAATGTACAACAATGTATGGTATGTAACTAACTAGAAGCTAAAATATAGCCTAGCGATTGGATGAACTGGGAAAAGAGCCTTTCAATTACTTTTCAATGGCAGGTTTAGTGGGAAGACGATCCGTCCGTTTTCAATTGCTAAACGAAAGCGTCGCCTTAATGCATTTGGTCATACATGTTAAGATAACATATCTTCCAGAAACCACCTTACCTTGATACAGCTCGCTTATCTCTCGACTGGTCCCAAGATGTTTTTCTCCAGGAGCATCACCAAGCCATCACATAGCATTGAAGGCAATTTCCAAAAATGTCACGTGACGCCGGCAATACTCTATTCACGTGGGAAAAAAAAAACAATCTTGCAATGCCGTCGTTTAATTTCAAGGCCACCTCGTATGGAACATAGAAGAAGATCTGAGAATATGCTTCCTCTAAACGAGCTTTACCACTGGACTACCTGCGCCTGGCTGGATAAATATTGTCTTGATCTGTAGAACACCACCCATGGGCGGGGTTTTGCCCCACATTCATTTAATTTAAACGCACTCCAATATCTTAGTTCAGCAAATCCAACCCACCAAAGTGTGCTAGTATGTATGTAAGGGATAATATATAGTCCGCTGGTCAGTATAAGAAAATAAATCCCGACGGGACGAATAGGACCCCGACTCGCAGCGGATTTACTGTCAACACACCATGTTAATCACATTTACACTTTGGATGAGATGAACTCTCAGAAGGATAAGAGTTATAATGAAGAGGGTAAATGAATGGTAAATGTCACTGTGGCTATACAGTAAGTGGAAATACTGCATTTACATGATTAAACTACACAAGACAAATACTTTCACCTTTCCCTTGGAAGTTAGATTTGGTACCCACATTATTTTAGAGAGGATAGACAATCACGCACAACCTATAACCCCAGAAAGGGCCAGCATTCTGACTAAGTACTTAGTAAGAAGTAGGTCTAGTTCAGTTACAGGCTCCCACATGTAATTAGACACATGCTGTGAGAAGACAGTGGCATGGAAGGGGACCAACATAACTTTTAACAGAAAATGTAGTTGAGGCCCAAACCAAGAAAACCAATGAAAGAGAATGTGAATATATTATGAGATGTTTACTTTAAAATATAAAATGCACAATACAAATCAACCTTGATTTTATGCATTATGTAATAATAACTCAGCGGGGACATTCATAAAGATAGCAAAAGAAAGGCTACTCAGCTTCACTCTCACATTAGATAAGCACAAAAATGTTTATATAACTGATAGTCATCCTTTTGATAATGTAAAACAATTAACACAACAGAATATAAAATGTATTTGAAACTGGATAGGAAATTGGTCAGCATTCAGAGATTATATAATTGTTTTATAAAAACTACAGATAGATAGTCTATCTCCAAACCTATGAACAATTAAATATGTTTTGTTTGTATGTGGGACAACTACATCAACTGATGTAATGAATCAGGTGATAACAAGTCACTCACAAAAGACCATCTGGCATAGACAGACTTGTAAGCTTCAAAAGTGGTGGGTTTCGGTTGTTCTTAAAGTGTCCTCCAACTTCACTGGGATAGTAGTGTTCACACCTTCACTGATTAAATACTTCCACCATCTCTCTATTAGTTGTAAGTGTATGGTGCATACAGGTAGCAAATAAAAACAAATGTTATCAGGTTAAAATGTGATCAGATCCATTGACACAGTTTCAATAGTGTTTTAGAGCCTGTGTTTTTTCTGTGTTCAAAATAAAGGTGCGGTATGTTGTTGTCAAAAATAAACATGCTTAAAGATACAGTCCGCAATTGTAATTCAATACACTTTTTGTCACTTCAGAATAACGGAAGGGAGGGGTATCATTTGATTAATCAACAACCTTTTGTAAAACTGAAATCGAATTGCGGACTGCATCCTTTAAGACTTCCAATGATGATGCAATTCTAAAGCCATGAAGAAAGGACATCCTTCAGCACAATTCATGTACACTCTACACTCAGTTGACAGCTTATTTGGTACACCTAGCGAAATCTAATGCAGCCTAATACAACAGCCCTTCAATACATCCCCCTTCATGATTGTTATAATGTTCAGTTTCTGTTGAAATGGTTTAAGAAAGGTGGCGATTCAACTGTGCGATCATTTTGGTGGATGTGGGTTGTGATGCTATTAAACTGTATTGAATTAAACACAAAGGTGTTTCTGTTATTTACTGATTGAAATTGAGTGGTTAATAGAAACATGTGTCAATGCATTGCAATACAATTCAACAGCACCACAACCTGCAGCCTCCAAACACACAATGGAGTGAACAGCTCTATAAATGAGTGTAAACAAATACTGAATAACCTTCATGAAGCTAAGATGTATTTCAGGACTGGTGTATTAGACTGCATTAGTTTGAACTCAGAGTTCCAAATAAACTGGCAACTGAGTGTAAGTATCTGTTTTCTCTATATAATGTGTTTCATTGCAATTTCAATTTGTTTGCATTCTCAGAATATAAAAACACCTACAACTAGACCTAAAACAAGATTCATATCTATAATGCACTGGAATGTTTAGAACAACATTCCTCTCATTGTTTCTTCAGCATGTCACCATCAATCTCCATTAAAATGTTATTTCTTTGAGAACTAAACAAGAAACTCAACATAAATAGATATAGTTGTAAATAGTCCTTAGAGTGACCACAAAGTTCAAGATCACTTTTTCCTTAGAATTTAACACAGTCAAAAGCAGGAAGGGCACAAGAAGGACCTTTTCCTTCTGTGTCATCTTCATTTTTCCACATAAAGTTGGCAAAACTGTCAACATCAGCACTCCCAAAACCTATTTGGATCAGTGAGCCAGTTGAGTATTCCCTTTGGTGGTGGTGGTGGCAGAAACCAGCCCAAGCGTGACAGCCACCAGGGCGGCGACCTTCTCCCCGAGGCAGCAGCAAGTGTCGAGCAGGGAGCGTGTGCGCGCCGCCAGTGTGACTGCAGCAGTGATGATCTCGTAGGCCTCGTAGTTCAAGGCCTGCCTGGAGCGCAGCACGTCCAGCAGGTGGTTGAGGCGCCCCTCCGTCATACCCCTGATGATGAGTTCACGCCTCTCGAGCAGCAGGCGTCGGCAACTCACACGCCGCGGGGTAGAAGAGCCAGGCAGGCCTGGGGGTGGCAGGGAAAGGTCAAATGTCAAAGGGGCAGTAAGACAAACCTACTGACACCTATTTATAGTCAACCAATGGGAACATATATTTTTGAATACTTTATTGCAGTGGTTCCCAAACGTTTTACAGTCCCGTACCCCCTTCAGACATTTAATCTCCAGCTACGTACCCCCCCCGTTTAAAAATAAAGTTTTCCTTTTCACCTTTTAGTTTTATTGCGTTTCGGCTCATTTTGTTCACCCAGAGGTAGATTGATGGCTTAAAATGACGGAAATTTTCTCCCCGAGTACCCCCTGAACCACTTCGCTTACCCCTGGGGGTATGCGTACCCCAGTTTGGGAACCGATGCTTTATTGCAACTCTGGGTTGACAATCTTCAGTTTTCTGTGCTCTCAGCCTTGCGATATTGTCACATTTTCATATCTTGTTATATTTCATGATAAGATGCGTTATTTGAGACAGCAAATACAGGGTGACATCTGGTGGGCAATGGAAGGAAATGGAACCTTTGGTGACTTCATATGGCGGTTTATGAAGTAACGATTATTATCGTGCCAGACATGGGAATTCAGACTTACTACTCACATACAAGCAAAATTAAAAAATCCAAACCAACGTTCTGCTTCATTAGGTCAAAAGCAACTCAGTCTGAGAAGTTTGGAGAGAAACACTCTCTCGAGGGAGGAAGTGAAATGGGCACAGATAAGGCTGTGGAGACACAGCCGAGCAGGAAGCCAGGCAGAGAGAGAGAGTGAGCGAGTGCTGCCCCACAGAACTGCTTACAGTGCACAAGCATCACCCAAGGCCAGGGCCACACCAGGGGCCTGCCACCATGTTTATAACCTTTCACTTTTTTTTGTTGTGTTTCGCGGAGACAAAGCAGCAGAGTGTGTGTGTGTGAACACGTTTCTCTGTTCGACCGACCAAGCATTGACTATCAACTCACTGACAGGACAGTATTCCCTGACTTGTAATAAGCCTTGACCTGAACTGAGTTTTGAATGTTCATTTCCATTCAAAACAAACTTTTGTCATGGATTAGCCTGGCACAGAAAAAGACAATGTAAGATCATGAAGCCGTAGCCAAAATGAAATAATAAATGTGAGAGGGTCTTAATAATTACTACCTGTGTTGTTGCTACCTAAAACACAAGACTTAGCCAAGCATGGCGGCAGCAATACATAGTGGGTGTCATTGCTGGAGACTCACCTTGGTGGTTCCTAGATCTGGATCTGGACTGGGGATGAGTGGGCTGCATGGGAATAGAGCTGGAGCTGGGTGGAGAAGGACTCTTCGAAGGGGGAGAGGGACTGTGGGGAGGGGGAGATGCTGGCCAAGCTCTGCCAGTCAACTGGACTCTGTGGTTTCCAAGGACACAAGGGCTACTGGGAGATTCTGAACATGGTGAGGCCTGGTTCATTCCACCTGAGACAGAGAAAAACAACTTCATTGAAACCGTACTTCATTACACACAATTTCATTACACTGCAGTCACAAACAGAACATTCAATACCTTGCCTAACAAATGAGGAACCTACTGGACACCTGTATTTTTTGCATGAGTCTGTGTTTCATTTTAGCCTTCACATATTGTCAGGCTTGTAGACAGAGAAATCGCAGTGGCCTTTGAAGATACATTTTCATAAAAAGTAACTCATTTAGAGTTTTTTTTTTCTCCACACAGAAATAAACTAGCACTATCAATTGTTTACAGACTGAATGAATAAGGTCCTTATAGTTTCAAGGACTTATGAAGTTATTTTCATTCCCAGAGGACCTACCAAGTAATACACACGGTTTCGAAAACATAAGCAGGGCAGTAAGGTCTATAAAGGGGAAATGAAAAGACGAGCACTTAAAATATTCAGTGCACAACAAAGACATGACAAAGACACTGGCTGAACCAATTGACATTCATAATTATGACAGCCCTCTGCATAACAGGCTGTGAGTCTTCCTTATCCATTTAGTAATTTGTATATTTGTATTTTCTGATATTTCTGTCTGTAAGCAATACTGTCCTGTGCGGTAGGGAAAATATAATGGGGGTATCCACCCCAACCCCTTCATGCATGACATTAGAAGCTACGCCTATGGAGCCTCTCTAATAAATTGGTTGTGTCCTTGCCATCTTCTTCAGAGATACAATGACTCAAGTGGTTGGCAAATTACATGTCGTGTAAGTGTATGTGCTGGGAACTGAACACAGGGGGATTGAAGTGCGTCTTTGTTGACAATGACAGATTCCAATATGAGAATGTCAAATAACACAAACTTGGTCTGGCTGAACAGTGACATATCACATACTGAGCTTGATGGCAGGCCTGTGGTTTGAGCAAGATAACACTTATCTTACAATTCCCTGTCCGCAATAAATTAATAAAGCTTGTTTAGTATCATCTTGGGTCATAAATAATCTGACACCTAGTATTTGGTGTTATAAAAGTAGCTGTTCCCTCAGAGAGCTTATAAAGTGTTACTCAAATGAACTCAAAGCGATGGAAGAAGGACACTTCTGATTTGTAAATTAAAAAGTAAATAAACCAAAGCACTTGCCGAAGCAGGATCTGATGTGGTGGCCAGTCCTGGGTGGTGAAGGGAGAGGAGAGCTTTTGCTAGGACTGCTCCCAGCAGACGTGGGAGTCTGTGGGTGAGGCCGTGGAATATCCATGGGCAGTGTTTTGGAATGCATGTACTTGTAGTCACCTGAGATCTTTTGAGCAAACACAATGCCATTTTTCATTGAATTAATTAAGGTTGATTGATTGTAAAATTTATATTGATTTTATGCTACAATAGAAGACTAGCATTGTTACGTGAAGAAACATAGCAGAATCTGTTTCACTTTACATAAGTAGGCAGTTGCTTGTTTACCTCAAGATTGTTCAACTCAATGGGAATTTCCCAGGCTGGTGAGTTTTTACAGTTCATCAGCGCCCTCTTCTGGTTGGAGTAAAGAAAAAGAAAAATATTCTGTTATGCTCTTATGCTCAGACCAGTTTCCCTAAGAACTTTCAAACTACAGGCATAATGAATCTCCAACAACAAAACAAACCCTGGCGTGTTCAGGCCTGTCTGATTTCTCAGCCGGATTGCTGTGATTGCTGATAATGTAGTTCTGAGTGTAAGAAGATATCATAAGCACCTTAAACTCCTTCAAGTGAAGAGCAGCTTTCACTGGGGCCACAGGATCAAAAGCCAGCAAGGCTTTCCTCAGCTCCAGAATGCAGTCTAAACACACACACACAGACAGAAGAAGTGTCTCAAAATAACCCTTAAGGTAACAACATTTTTATATTTATATAAATAAAGGTCAACCTAACCAAAACCAGTACTTCTTGCTCACCTTCCGCAGATGGACGTCTCTGTGGGTCACCGTTCCAGCAACTCATAACAAGCTCAGTAAGGGCATGGACATTGGGTGTATCCAACGGCAACAAATTGCTTTCTGATCCCTCTTCCAAGCTTTGCTCTGTGCCATGCAACATTATCTGCAGCTGTACAAAATCTGAAATAAGGACATACACCGCAAGCATGTTTAAGAAACGGAAGAGGGGTTACGTAACTGCGCAAGGGGCTCTTATGTATCTTACGTGCTTACATTTCTGCGTAAAAAGCGAGTATAAAGCGGTCTTTATGTATCTTACGTGCTTAAGTTTCTGCATAAAAAGCGAGTATAAAGCGGTCTTAATACTCTATCCCAGACATACACAGCAAGCAAAAGGATTCATTGAAGGCAGTCTTGTATCATACCGTTGAGAGAGTGATAAACTGATACATGACACATAAAGAGTCTTTATTATATACTCTAAAACACAGTTACAAGACACACATACCTGTACACATGTACAGATAAGACTTGGTAAGTCTGCATACCTTCAGAAGCAAGTCGTCTGTTTAATGTCTCCCAAATAAGGACACCCAAACTAGAGGAAGAACACAGTGATTTATTGAGACATACGCTTTACTGAACCGCACTGTTTAAATACTGATAAGCTCTCTGTGATGTCAAGTTAGCTTTGTTAAACTCTGGAAAAACAAATACTGACTTTTTCAGAATACCCATTTCAAACTTTTACAAGAACTCTTTGGAACATAAAAAAAATGTCCAGGCACATGTATGTGAGTGTCTTAGGACACCTGATAAACTCCCTCTAAAGTCCCCTGAATTTGGCAGATGCTTGGTGCTTGATGGTTGTGTGTGAATTATATTTAGCACTACTATGACTGGCCTTCACACATCGACACAGTAGGTCATTGCTATATTTCAAATGTTCCACCACAGAAGAGGAAGTGCATAAGATAATCAAATAGATCACCATAACTCACCTGTATATATCTGTCTTCAGTGAGCTCCCAGTCCCTTGCAGTGCTTCTGGTGATAAATAGGCCAAGTTTCTGTAACATGGCCGGACCGTTTCACACGGGTACAACTCTGACAGCCCCCAATCACATAACTGGACAAATAACACACACACAAATACAGAAAACACAGCAGAGTTATACATTACTGAATATAATGAATGTTTTGCCTTGGAAAACTCTTAACATATTTCTTAAATAACTGTCTGAATCAGTACCTTAGCACGGTAATGTTGGTCTAGGAGAACATGAGTGGCCCTGAGAGCCAGGTGAGGGAGGTGGATTGAGTGGAGGTGTGACAGGCCCTCTGCGATGTCAGAGAGGATCCGCAGACGAAGGCAAACAGGAAATTCAGGGTACATTTTTGTCTGAAAGAGAGAGAGACAGATGTTTTTTTCACAAATACATCACTTTGGTTTGTGTAATGATTTGTACAATTTGTAATGGTGTATTTCCTTTAGGTTTTCTTATGTGCTTTGTTACACACAACTGGGCTAAACACAACATTGAAACATTGGCATAGCTGTATATAACACACTCTTGATTAGCCTGTTTTTAGAAATACAAGATCACAAAGCCAGAGCAGTGATAGGAGGCTATGAATACCTCATATAGTAGTGAATGCAGTGCTCCCTCGGCCATCCATTCCCACACCAGACCTGACAAAAAACGGGTCCGATACACTCCAAGCGGAACCAAAACTCTCTCCGAATACACATGGTGTGACTGCGAGGTGTTCTTCTCCTGCTTCACCCAATCACCTCTGACAACAAGTCAAAGTGTACACACAAACACAGGCTATTAAAAATATGTCAGCTTCTTACTGGTCACTTCTCAACCTCTTCAAACATTTCCTGTATGGAAACAGCATAATGAGAAATTGCATCTTTGAGCAGCTGCAAACCTAGCATCAATGTAACATCTACCTTGTCCATGAGAGAAAATGCCGTTTCTGTAATATATTTACAGGCTAAAGCCTACATAACAGGTGTACAGGTGTTTATCCAACAAGTTTTTGCATACGGAGCTTACTTTTACCTCTGAGACGTAGAAGGATTCGGCAAGAGTTTCACAGCTACAAGTCGCCCTGTCCTGCAATACCGACCCCGCAGGCAAGCTCCTGCGCTGGATGAGACTTTGGTCAAGTTCAGAATCTCCCCCTCTTCGATTTGAGGCAATTGGCCAAGATGAGACATCCTTCAGATCCTCACATGAATAACGAAATCATATAGGCTAAATATTCGCAGAGCACAGAATACTGCCCTACTCCACGGCCCTACATTAACACCTCTTCGCAGGAGTATGAGATCACCCCTCTAACTTCAGAGCGACTGTTTAGTTTGGAATACTGTCGCGGACATCCCCTGCTCCGCACGGCACTGACACATGTTAATGTGCAATTTCATTGGCTGCTCGCATGTCTACAGAAATCCCCTTGTCCTGGGCTCGTCTGCTGACTTTTTTTCTTAATCTCCTTGGTTTCCCCTCATTTCGTGCGTTGAGCTTGGTGAGAGTAGTCTACACACAAACAATCTATGCCAAGTTATCAGCCTTGATCTTCATCTTAACTTAAGGGCACTATTATTAATGAACTTATTTAAATTTCTTCGCTAGAATATTAGAATTGAGAGTGTTTACAAACGGATACGGAAATAGTGTTTTCTTTTTTTATAGAAAGGAAAGTAGATATGCAACCTGTACGGTCTCCCATACCATATGGACATGTTTTTAGGACAAACTCTAATCAGAATTCTCTTCACAGTTTACCAGTTCTTATATTCACCCAGCAGTGTTTTCACTACAGTGTTTTCTACGTGTCAAAGTGTTGTGTTGAAACTTTGTGCTGATCAGCTAGGCGTTTGAGCGAAGCCTTTTTATGGGAATTTCCCTTCTCGCTTTAGGGTCATATAGAGTTTACACCAACAGGCGTTCCGTGCCAGAGACGCCTCTAATCACGGACATGGATCAGCTGAAAGAAACAGAAACAGAAAGTTAGGCTAATTCACGTTAGGTCTACATCGGTTGTTTGTGTAGATGTGGAAGAAATCATAGTTTGTTTATCATAATGTCTCTGATTTAGCACTTGACAATAAGCTGAAGTTGAATGTCTTAAAAACTAAATGCATGGTAATTGGTTCTAAATATGCTCTCAGGACAGATCTGAAAAAAAAAACTGCTCTGTTAAGAGTAGTGTGGATGCTATGCATGCCAGGCTGTCATGGATGAGGGTGGATGAAGACTGGCATGCAGCCTTATTCTGTTTTTAAATAATGTGTATGCCTCACAGAAACCTGTCAGTTTGTCTTTACAGCTATCACTTGCAAATGAGAGACATGGTTAATACTAGACAGGCACTAAGTGGTCACTTTACTTTTCCTCTACCCAGAACCAATGCACTTAAGAAAACAGTAATGTACAGAGCCATTGCATACTGGAATGTGCTCCCCTCATATTTGACTCGAACAAGAAATAAATGTGATTTCAAAAGATAACTTAAGGCAGCAATAATCAGAAAGGAAATGATAGTAGATTAGGTTATTATTTTAGGTATTTAGGTAATTTTTTAATTATTTTACTTTTAATGTAAATGTTGTTTTTTTAAGTCTGTGTTTTTGTTCACCAACATTGATCATGCTGTACTGCATTTTATGATTTGTATTGTAATGTTTTTTGCCTGGAATAGTCTCCAAGAATAGTCTCCACTACGGTGGACATAATAAACATAAACACCAACAAATATACGAAAATTATTAACATTATTAATGAGTCCGGTATTGTATAGGCTAAATAGTCTTATTTCTGTCAAGTCTAGCCTAGACTACTTCTCATGGGCTACAGACACATCACTGAAGGAACTGTAGGGGTGATGTGGTTCGGGGGGAGTGGATGTTGGGAGATGTTGACAGAGTCTCGGTCAGAAGACCCGAACGGCAAGGAGTGGAGTGAGAAAATGATGCAAGGGAGAAGGCAGGTTGGATGTAACACCAGTCGTTTTATTTCCTTTTTGTAAGCTTGATATTTATTCTGTGTGCTGCATCAAAAACATAAACAAAGAAACAATACAATTAAATTAAATAACGGAGTGGTCAATCAAACAACAAACAATCCTACATGGCTCCTGGCACATGTCTGAGAACAAAAGAATTGGTCAACATAGCACATGTCACAAAAGACACCACAAAGGCATACAAATTAAACAATCAAAAGGATGAATTGAATTGACCACTCACGTTAACTGGAATACGCACACTTCAGGATACGGTGGAGTACTGGCAGGGAGTTGAAAAAGGTGAACTGCCAGGGGAGCAGACTATTTATAGTCTCTGCCCCCTTAGCCAGCAGGTGAAGTTTGATTGAGTCCAGCAGATTCACCAGTCATTCATTCACATCATTTATAAAGAAATGAACAGAAAAAAAGCCCAGGTTCCAGGGAGTCTTTTCAATCACAGTCTGTGAAATGCTTATCAGTTCAATTCTAATCACAATAAACAGCATGCCCCAGCCAATGTGCTAATAGGCCTATTTTGAATCCCACGTGGAAGTCAAGTCAAACATTTTCATTGCTCATACGCACA
This sequence comes from Clupea harengus, assembly GCF_900700415.2. Taxonomy (NCBI): domain Eukaryota; kingdom Metazoa; phylum Chordata; class Actinopteri; order Clupeiformes; family Clupeidae; genus Clupea; species Clupea harengus. The sequence goes on from NC_045157.1 coordinate 22,039,818, forward strand.
AAACAAGATGTGTAATGTGTGAGAAGATGCTTAGGTCTAAGTCCTAGTCTTAGTTAAGTTTTAATGAGGTGCATATTTCATGTCAAACAAATAAATAGCAGTGCTAACATGGGCTTGTTAGTTTGATTTCTATGTCATAGACCCCCACCGCAGTGGCTTTTCCAAAACCCCCTACAGAAAGCAAAGGCCATACAAAAACTAGTTTTTGTCAGCAACATCGATGATGCTAGCAAGATGGGCCAATACAGTACTGTTTGTGTCTTAATTTAACATTTTTGTTACTTTGGTCCTGAAGATTTTTCTCTCTGCAGCTTCTGTTCATGTGAGCATCTCAGATGGTGGATGGGTGCAAAAGGTGGCAAACAATCCAGGGGTAGCTGAATTCAGCCGATTTGTTCACTGTTTGTGACAGCAAAGGGATTGCGATAACAGACCTTGCTGAAACAAGAAGTAGGTGTTATCTCCTGGAAATAATTTTATATTGGAGTGACTTTTATACCATAGTCAATTATATGATATAATACTGTACATTTTGTAGCATGGTCTGTACTTACACTATTGTGCAATTCTTCTAAAATGGCTATGCCCTTTTCAGGTCATACAGGTTTTACATTTAATTCAGTAGGCCTGTCAGTAAGGTTGACTGCATTAAAGTTTACAAACACAAATTCACGTGATTGCATCATGTCCTGTTTTGATGTAGTATCCTGTTGATTACTCAATTACTTACACTGTAATAGAGGTATTTTAATATAAAGTGTGACCAAAGATCCAGTCTGCTGTTGGATTATTAATTAAATGAATGTGGTTGTAGAATCTTTCACACATTCAATTATTTTCATGTGGTTCAAACATTAGTCATTTGCCAGTTCTTTCAGATGTGCCTTTGTCCCTTGCTTTCACAAGAGTTAGCTCTGTGTGTCTGTGTTTTCCATTTTTCTTTGTTTATGTTTGTTTTTCTCAGACCTGGACTTCTGAAAGAAGCCCAGCAGGTATGCAGTGAAGACCACAGCCCAAAACAAGCTGCACAGACAGGGTGCACCATTCAAGAGAAGAATAAGACACCATTGATATTCTATGCATGTTATATTGGTTGTACCTATACTTACCGCAGATGTGAGATGCTCACATTCCCTGTTGAGTCCAAAGTTTATCTGCACCTTCTGCAGGAAGTTTTGGACCTGCCTGCAAGTATATCATAAATCTACAAACTAAATCCTCCCGAATTACTTTCGAAATCATAGAGTGCTGACATGATGTTCCGTTCGGTGCAGTGTTGTAGGCATTTTAGGCTATCCCAACCAAAACAGTGGTGTAAAAGGGGTTTTTGCGTTTCCAAAATACCAGTGTGATCGTAGCTTTCAAACCAAGGGTGTCACATTTGTGCAAACTCACTGGCCTGTTTCACTTGCTAGCTATACTCTTGCTGGTTGCAACCAATTGTAATGTGTGTTAAGTGTCCCCAACCGACTTCTCCTCATATATGAAAAGATAATTAAAATATAACACAATTAAGGCACCTGCAAATTCTACCACTGCCTAGATCAGAAATCAATGATTATAATGACGTGTTTGCCTATGTTCCTATCAAAGCAAATCAATAGTCAAAATCTTGCAAAAAGGTTAAAAGTTACAAACTTACTTCAGACACAAGCTTCTATCAATCAACTTCTGACAGGGATGGAAAACATTGATGACACTTTGAACGTAGTTTGGTGATGTCATCACATCTGTTTGTCTGTGTGTTTCATCACAGAATGAGACACCACCTAAGGAACTACCATTACAACTATCCCCTTATTATAACTGTCTCTAGTCTCCTCTATCTATAGAACTGAGGTGTGCTGTTGGGAATGTGGCTCACATAGGCTTAAGTGAACGCAGACCCTGTCACATGTAGCAACAGTTAACTGTAGGACCATTTAGACTATGGGGCTGTAGGAGGGTGAACCAGTGTGTTCCAGGGCCAGACTGGCACTTCCTGACTACGGTTGTGCCTCCTCAAGGCGTCCTTGGGAAGTCTCTGGCCGATGATTACCCTTGTGTGGACGTGAAGCACAGTACCACATGGTTCTTGTTCTGACTTCTTCATGGCTCTTGTTCTACTTACTTACTAACTCATTTGCATATTGAGTGTAGAGCAAACTGCAGTGACTGTGAAACACTGGAACACTGGATAGTTCCTCAAAGTGTCTGTTTGTTTCCACCCCAGGTTATGACAGGCAGTACAGTGCACTACAGGCATTAGTTTTGTTTCCCCTTCTGTCTCAGGCACAGCCCCCTGATTGCAGATTTAGAGTTAAGTAGGGAAGTGAGGATCAGTGAGAGCAGAGGGCATCCACGGAAAATGAAAGTTACATTTTGAGGATGACTCATGAGTTTAGGCAGTTTATTTCTACTTCAGTTTGATTTTATATATATATACATGTATGTGTGTGTGTGTGTGTGTGTGTGTGTGTGTGTGTGTGTGTGTGTGTGTGTGTGTGTGTCTCTGTGTGTGTGTGTACATTCACTTGTAAGCCACATTCCCAGCAGCTATCTTCATAGCCTCTGTCCATGTTGAAGTATAATAGAACAATAAGCAGATTGTCTGACCCTGATATCATTTAATATTTAAATATTATTCAAAAAATGTATCTATAATGGGTTTACAACAGTTAATTCTAGATAGTGATGCCCTAGGAGTTCTCATTTTATTTGACACATAACAGCTGGCAAAGCTAACCTGAGATTAATGGAAAGAGTACACTTTGGAAGGATATTGTGTTATAACACAGTTTTCTTTTCCTTTTGGCCAAAAAAGGCAATAAAACCTTTTCTGAAATTCTCAACACACAGAACGAGGATCCAGCCAGGGCCCTTTGAAGTCAAGGAATGGAATTGCATCAATGTTGATTTCAAAGGAATTTTGGAAAGACTAGACTGACTATGTTAAGGAGGGCGGAGCTCCTCAGACGAAGAGGAAAGAAGAAAGAACACGATTGGATTGCATTCTACAAGGATCCATTTAAGTTTGTGAAGTCTTGAGTACTCAATCAAGAGAAAATGGTAAATTTGAGAGTTGAAAGAAAGGACCTAGAGAAATATCTTCAACAGCTACATACGGACAATCAGAGGCATGTGGATCTCATGTTACCGACAGACATTCCTCCAATCGGAGAGATAGGTTCACCAATGGATGACGGCCCACTCAGGTGGAGAGAGGTGCAAGAGGTTGTGTGTTGTGTAAGGGCTGCATTGCGCCTGCTGTTTTGAAATGTCTATGGAAGCTCATGGTGAGGCAGAAGGCAGAGCCCTCCATGTGGTATCTTTGGACCTCACAAATGCTTAGATTGGTGCCACACAGTCTACTGTGGAAGGCATTTGGGTCATTTCAGGTCCCTGAGAAGATTTCAGCATTGGTAAGGGCCTATTTTGGGGATATTCAGTTGTGCTTTTAACACAAGTAACCACACCACAGCATTTGGAGATAGGTATCACGGCTAGATGTACCATTTCACTGTTGGCTTTCACCATGGCAATGGTGGTAAATATAAGCACCCGGCTTATATGGATGACATGACGACACTGACAATTACTGCTCCATGTACCCGTCGGCTGTTAGCCAAGTTGAATGACAAATGGGTAAGGATGAAAGTGAAACCTACCAAATGTAGAAGAGTTTCATGATTTCATGATCATGTATTGATGGTGATTCCTTCTATTGCAGAAAAACCTGTGAAGAGTTTGGGGGTTGAACGCAAAGGGGGTTGAATACAAGGGGGTTTATTTGGCAGTAACGATAATGACTTACTGCATCGCAACCTGCTAAAACAAATCTATACTCTGATAAGGAACAGTAATTAACAATGGTATTATAAAGCCAATAATTACAGTGCATGAAATGCCCTGTATTGTTATTCCTAGGCTTCTTATTCTTCATTACAGTGCATGAAATGCCCTGTATTGTTATTCCTTCGTTTCTTATTCTTCTACTTCTTATTATTCTCTTTACCGACTTCTGCGCTTAATTCAGCTTGAACCGCTTAACGTAGAAACTTCGTTCAAACTTTGCTGCATAGGTCTTGTTAAGGACACTTATGCTATGTATTTTTCATTTTTCTAAACTTTATACTTTTTAAGATATTAAAGAAAAACGAATACAAATTTTCCCATTGACTTACATTGGGCCATTATGACATCATAATAGGGTCATTAAACTGGCTTGCACCTGTGCTTCACTGACACCTGCGCCAAGGTTCCAAGGCTCCTCTTCTCTCTGTCCCTCTCCATTCAACTGTATAACTAGGGATATTAAGAGACACCTTCCATTCTCTACTTCTTTTTCTCCTTATCTCTCCATCTTTCTCTTTATCTCTCTCAGTCTACTTTCTCTCACACTTCTTCTTTCGTTCTTCCACTCTTCTTTCCTTCTTCCACTCTCCTTTCCTTTCTTCTTTCCTTCTTCCACTCTTCTTTCCTTCTTCTACTCTTCTTTTCTTTCTTCACTCTTCTTTCCTTCTTCCACTCTTCTTTCCTTCTTCTACTCTTCTTTCCTTTCTTCACTCTTCTTTCTTTTCTTCTTTCCTTCTTCCACTCTTCCTTCCTTCTTCAACTCTTCTTTCCTTTCTTCACTCTTCTTTCCTTCTTCCACTCTTCCTTCCTTCTTCAACTCTTCTTTTCTTCTTCCACTCTTCTTTCCTTTCTTCACTCTTCTTTGCTTTCTTCTTTTCTTCTTTTACTCTTCTTTCTTTTCTTCTTTCCTTTCTTCACTCTTCTTTCCTTTATTCTTTCCTTCTTCCACTCTTCTTTCCTTTTACTCTTCTTTCCTTTCTTCTTTCCTTCTTTCACTCTTCTTTCTTTTCTTCTTCCTTTCTTAACTTTTGCATTTCATGCACTGGTATTTCCTTCAGGAAATGCATTTTCTAGTCTTCTTCTTATTATTCTCTTTACCGACTTCTGCGCTTAATTCAGCTTGAACCGCTTAACTTAGAAACTTCGTTCAAACTTTGCTGCATAGGTCTTGTAAAGGACACTTATGCTATGTATTTTTCATTTTTCTAAACTTTATACTTTTTAAAATATTAAATAAAAACTAATACAATTTCTCCCATTGACTTACATTGGGCCATTATGACATCATAATAGGGTCTTTAAACTGGCTTGCACCTGTGCTTCACTGACACCTGCGCCAAGGTTCCAAGGCTCCTCTTCTCTCTGTCCCTCTCCATTCAACTGTATAACTAGGAATATTATTCTTTCCTTCTTCCACTCTTCTTCTTTCGTTCTTCCACTCTTCTTTCCTTCTTCCACTCTCCTTTCCTTTCTTCTTTCCTTCTTCCACTCTTCTTTCCTTCTTCTACTCTTCTTTTCTTTCTTCACTCTTCTTTCCTTCTTCTTTCTTTTCTTCTTTCCTTTCTTCACTCTTCTTTCCTTTCTTCTTTCCTTCTTCCACTCTTCTTTCCTTCTTCTACTCTTCTTTTCTTTCTTCACTCTTCTTTCCTTCTTCCACTCTTCTTTCCTTCTTCTACTCTTCTTTTCTTTCTTCACTCTTCTTCCACTCTTCTTTCCTTCTTCCACTCTTCTTTCCTTTCTTCTTTCCTTCTTCCACTCTTCTTTCCTTCTTTCTCTCTTCTTTCTTTTCTTCTTTCCTTCTTCCAATCTTCTTCCACTCTTCTTTCCTTCTTTCACTCTTCTTTCTTTTCTTCTTTCCTTCTTCCACTCTTTTTTCCTTCTTTCACTCTTCTTTCCTTCTTTCTTTCTTTCACTTTTCTTTTTTTTCTTCTTTCCTTCTTCCACTCTTCTTTTCTTTCTTCACTCTTCTTTCTTTTCTTCTTTCCTTCTTCTTTACTTCTTCCACTCTTCTTTCCTTTCTTCTTTCCTTCTTATACTTTTCTTTTTTTTCCTCTTTCCTTCTTCTTTCCTTCTTCCACTCTTCTTTTCTTTCTTCACTCTTCTTTCTTTTCTTCTTTCCTTCTTCTTTACTTCTTCCACTCTTCTTTCTTTTCTTCTTTCCTTCTTCCCTTCTTCTTTCCTTCTTCGACTCTTCTTTCCTTTCTTCTTTCCTTTCTTTACTCTTCTTTCCTTTCTTCTTTCCTTCTTTCACTCTTCTTTCTTTTCTTCTTCCTTTCTTAACTTTTGCATTTCATGCACTGGTATTTCCTTCAGGAAATGCATTTTCTAGTTTCACATTTGTTGCTGTGTAAAACTAAGAAAAACGTGCAGTCAGATAAAAGGCCACAGATAGAAGTTTAGGAATTATAGAAGGTTTTGTTATTAAGAAACAAGTTTCTACAAATTCAACTGTAGGCCTACTACACAGCAGGCTTATAATATCAAGTTATTTTAGCATGGACTCACAACACAGAGTTGTATTCGAAATGCTGTAAGACATGACAACTTACAAACGAGCAAGAGCATTATATTTTATATGAACTGAGAACCTCTGCGAACCAAGAACCTCTAAGGAAGCAGGTATAGCACGTAACATCTCTGGTTCTATCCTTTGGCAATATGAAAATCTCCCTTTTCCTCTGCTACTTTACAAAGCTCCACCCCCACCAGGATCCTCTGTGAAACCCCTAATGAGTAATATTCCTCTGCATTGCTGTAATGGTCTTGTGACCTAGCTGATGAAAGGCACTCCTAGTTTATGTTAACCATGTTTCAGTCGGCTGACAGGCCATTGTCTTTTCTTGTGATGTTTCATTACTGCATTTCTAAAAACAGTTGACAAAGCAACTTCCTCTTCCACGTTTCAGAAGGAAATAAGATATAATGAGCAATGACTCAAGTGGATGATAATCTTTAATAAACACAATGAGCTGCACACATCTCAAAATACAGTTTTACAATACAAAATATACAAATATAAGAAAAAGGATTTTAAAAAGATTTGTCACAGTACACTGTAAGAAAACGAAATGCTTTAAAAGTGCAAAAAGGAGAATCTGAGCTTCTGTGTACAGTGTGAATGACTGTATTCAGTAGTCCTTTTCTATAGAGTTTTCTATAGAGTTGGGCCCTTATTTCATACAGGAAACAGCAGTACCAACACATAATTGATGAGACAGTAAAAGGTCATCAAGCGGTTACGGTTTTCTATGCAATAATATAAAATACCAATAAAATAATAAAATAAAATAAAATATCCAAATACACACAATAATGGTAACCTCTGTTGTCAGTCCATCTGATCAATTTCCAACTGAAAACATAACCCCATGTCCATGACATTCCAACCTGTTTTTGTTTTTTAAAAGTAATCTCTTATACCAAGGCATGTAGAGGGGCATGTTTTGAATGCCTGCCAATGTATCCAGTTTGCATCAGGTGTGAAAAATATGTGTAGGCTATTTCGTATGTTGTCTAATAAACAGAAAAGGTGGCTAAAGTGCTACTTTTAAACAATGCCTTTTATAATATAAAAATGAAGCTATAAGAATCTACATGAGCTTATCATGGCCTAAATTCTCAAGCTTAAAAAATACCCGTGGTCCTGCATGAACTTTCAGTCCCTACACATTGGCATGATACCATGTTTATGTCCAGCCAGCTGGAAAATAAAAAGCTAAATCATTTCAGTTTGAATGCTGATGAATAAAGACTTAGCGACAGCATCAAATACATAGGTTTTTGCTATAAATCTATATCCCTGATGTCACATAATGGAATTTGACAGTCCTTCTGAGAGTCTTAAGTACACAAGTAACACAATTTCAGAAAGAAAAAGATGGTGTTGGCAAGAACTTTAAATATTGCCTTTTTCCAAATCCAATGATGAACAAAATTACATAAAAATATGTTTTGTTGAACCAACATTGGCAACTGGAAAGTTGCTTTTAAAAAGCAAATCATAACATTGGATGTTGTGAGGAAATGGACAACTTTTTGTCCTCCACCCTCCCAGACGTCCTTCTCAAAGACCCCTTAGTTCCTCTCTTGTTGATGTAGCATGTGTTGCCGTGTGGATCCTGAGCTAGATCCATCTAGAATAGAGTCCTTCCTCTTTCGAATCCGCTCCAGGGCATAGTACCGCAACATTATAAAGAAACCTGTACAACAAATGCAAATATGTTAAGCATGTTTAGCATACCACCATATGAATATTTCTAGCACCCGTGCAACTTTCAAACTAAATGCTTCTAGACTAAACATGGGTTTAGGTACAAGGCCGTACAAACATCCATTGTGCGCTTTACTCTAACTTTTCCTAAACGTGCCAACAGTGGCATGCGGAAACAGATTGTTGAAGGCTACCGCCTGATATGCAGCCGTAACCAAAGTTGCTTGGCTTTTATCAGAGCATTGTTTAACTCTAACACAATGGATGTTGGCCTTCAAGGAGTCCTTTTTTTTAATGTTCCAGCAGTTGGCGTGCTTGACTATGCTTGAGTATTTAATGTTCCCCTTACCCTGTAAAGTGTTGATAATGCAGAAGAGAAAGGTGAAGGTGCAGGAAAGAGACCCAAACTCCAGCAGGCCCAGTGCCCACGTGGTCCCAAAAAGACAGCTAAGGCCCCACATGCTAAGGAACGCCAACTTCCTCTTTCTCCACTCTTCCCTGTTCCGGATCTTTCTAAGGACCACAAATAGCATGACCATCCCAGCCGAGACCAGGAGTATCAGGAAACCCACGTTGGTCATGTAGTGAGCCAGCAGGGCATTGCTAGAGTCTTTCATCCAACACCTGAGAGAGAGAGAGAGAGAGAAAGAGAGGAGTGGAGACAAGTAAGGAAACTTTAGATAGATAGGATAATAACAGTATATTAAGAATTTAAATGGGGTGAAGGTGAGTTTACTTACATCATGTAAGGATTGCCGACATCACCACTGGGCTTAATCACTCTCAAGCCATAGATGTCATCTCGGAAGCTCAAAATTCCAACTGGGAGGGCAGGAGCACCTGAACAGGTTCATGTGCACTTAGTTTAATTTGTTAAACAAAATTCAATTAAAATGAATCCCATTGACAGAATGGAACTAACCGAATCCCAGGATGTACCAGATGGCTGGGTTTGGTGGGGAGCTGAAAACCATGTAGACCATCCAAAAGGTGTGGAAGATCTCCACAGCCATCCAACAGAAGGAGCTGAGCAGGGCGTAGTGCAACAGCGCCCCCACCACTCGACACATAGGCTCACCCCCAACGTTAGCCAAGAGGCCAGTCAGAATGAAGAGCATACTGAGGAAGAACAAGGTCACCACAAGACCACAGTGTATTGGTGTTGACTGGTCTTTAGTGTTCTTTTTGCTGCCAGACAGGAGAGAGACACAGAAGATTTGAGAAAATGAGGTCCTTCTAATAAATCAGTAACTATTGCAATCAATGTGAAGGCAATAACACTTTCCCACAGAAGAGGATAGGAGTGTCCGGAATGAGTTGGGATTTGGTGAATGTGTGTGAAGCTGTGTGTTACCTCTTTTTGCAGAGCGAGTAGAACAGAATGGCACAGCTGATGGCAGATACGGCACATCCTATTGCTGTGATGAAGGTTAGGGCCTCCAGGTGGCACTGTGTCTCACGTCGTTCCACTTGCTGGCGGTGGAATGCAGGAGCACAGAGGCAAAAACCCAGTTACACTTAGAGCAGCTCAATCACTGTGCTGATATTTTGGCTCCTATGCCAGCAGTTATGTAAAGGTGATAATCTGTTTCTAAAACCATTCATCCATCTGATAATCTCTGTACTAAATTTCAATTGTAATCTTCATAGGATAACTATAGTGCAATGTGAAGGGGTGTATAAAGAACTCACCACCAGAATGGAGAAATAGGTGAGGTGATTACAGTGGCATTCTGTCATATCTTCATGGGTCAGTACGGTTTTGCAACCATCACTTTCCCAGGCGACCTCATTGGGGGCTGCAGCAATAAACAATAGCAGATAACAATGGATTGGCATTAAAGATGCAGTAATGCTGGATGTGGTCAATAGATTTGTGTATTCAACATGAAAATGTAGGATGAAGCAACTCATTACACAGCATGCACAGAACAGAGTGCAGCTATTAAATTATGAAGCCAGTGCACATGCACATACCTTTTCTTGTATCCCAGGAAACGCATGTTCTGGAATGATTTTTCTGGAGAAAAAAAAAAAGACATTTGAAGTACAGGACAAGATAACCCAGGGGGTAGCACATCACTATGCAGTGGGGATGTTTTGCTGCCTATTTTCCAATGCCATTTTATACCTAGAGGTATGAATTTGATCTGATATAAGGTACAGAATAGCCACCTAATGTAGTTTATTTCACATACTATCAAAAGGTCTGCACATACATGGCTACCATAAATCAGTACTCATGTGCAGTCTAAAATGTTGCTTATTTATCCTAGTTTTACAGTATTATTTTAGATCAACACTGTCCCCTTCAGGCAGAAGAAGAACACAAAAGCAAAAAGTGCTGACACAATATTGAGAACATGGTCTTCTTCGATACCTTTAGAGTCCATTGTTTTAAAGTACCACTCCTGGCATTGATTAAGCACCTTAAAACCATCTCAGTTCCTCCAAATTACATATTTAGAAGATTTTTCATGAAAAAAATACCTTTATGGCCTTAAAATGGCTTGGATGTGCTACACGTTTGCCTTTAGTATTTGTGGAGCTTATTTATTTCTCTGATGATATGTCATGTTTCATATTAAAACACAAGGTTAAAAACACCATAAGGACATGTTAACAAGGTTAAAAACTTGATTTTCACTGGAGGGGGTTCTAAGTAAAAAGGCTTGTTTATTTGTTTACATTAGCTGTACATTTCACCATTAAAAACACAACTAACTGTCAAACATTTACTTACATATGACCTCTACACACTGTATGTATATGCACTTTTTGTTAACGAGAGATGGTGTACTGTAAGAGTTGACCTCAAACAAATCAGTGAGCTTTCAGAATAACACAAAATCTTCTTTGGTCTCCTCACACATATTCATTGCCATTGGCACCGCATTCATGTGTCTGAAGTATTTTTTCAGCTGGCAAAAGTACTTTGCATTTGAGGAAGTGATACCTCTGCAAGGTGAGAGAGGTATGCACTGTAGACACTTACTGGTAGAGCAGGATGATGAAAGCTAATCCTGACAGGCTCAGGAAGTTCATTGATGACCTCATTTTCAACTGTGATGCCCACCACATCCTCCAGGATCCGAGAGTCTGGCTGTTTCTTCCAGGATCCTTTCTGCTGCAAAGGAGAAACAAAAACACATGATCACACATATTGTGGTAAACATCAGTGTGTGTGTGTGTGTGTGTGTGTGTGTGTGTGTGTGTGTGTGTGTGTGTCTGTGTCTGTGTGTGAGTGTGTGTAAGTGTTTTTACCAGTGTGCTACTTTAGAAAATGATGAAGTTGTAACAAGAACTCACATTGAATACGGCATTGTTCGTGAAGTAGGTGCACACAACTTTGGCTTTCTTTCTTCCAACAGGTTTTAAACAGGCAGGCATATGCACTGAAGGTAGCGGCCTTAGTTTGGAGCGAGATGCCTGTAACATGAACACACCCACCCACACAGAGAGAGAGAAGAGAGAGAGAGACCACAATCACCATCACATCACCATAAACAAAGAGAACTATGAAAACCAAGTAAGACTTCAAATATTACCAAGTTCATTGCAGTCCAACTAAACAGACCAGCACTGTCCAACAAATGCTCGTTACAACATGAGTTTGACCTACAGACCTATTAAGACATTCTATTCCATAGAGTCTATCACAATGTTACCTGACAAACCTCTGCTGTTTTTTATCTCTGCAATACATTGTTTATTTTAAGTGTGACTTTAAGCTTCCTGTCATTACCCAATTTGTATATATTTACCAGCTAATTGTAACCAGTACTGCTATTCCAAGTTTGCTTATTGCTGTGTGCATGTAGGTGTGCATGTAGGTGTGACCCGGTATGTATGCAAGTGCATGCACACTTACAGGAAGTGTGATATCGCGCCCTGTAAAGTTGTCATCCATCTCCAAAACTTCTCCCTGAAAACACGCTGAGTTTACAGTACCAAGAACATCAGACTTCATCATTGCTTCCTCAATCCTGCAGAAACACACATCCACACAGAAACACACACAGGGTTATTGCTGTGCACTCGAAACACATTGAAACATCCTGAACCCTGCGACCTCTCATCAACAAGAGCTGAGTCAGTTCAGGGGACAACGCCCGCAATGTGAAGTGCAACATTTATTTTTGGTTCCTCAAATACCCTGTAATGCACCCACCCTTCACACTGTGGTTTTCAAAGATGACAACACCCATACAATAAAATACATGTGGCTACAGCATCAATATTATATGGTTAGAGACGAGGCCAATGGAGTAAAAGGCGCGAGAGATTTTGGCCGATCACTTGTCTTTATGGTACAGAGGTGTATAAAGTTATTGAGGCCACTGTGCTCTTGGGAATCTTCAATGCAGCAGAAGGTTTTTTTTGTAGCCTTCCCCAGACCCGTGCCTCGATACAATCCTGTCTCTGATCTCTGCAGGCAGTTCCTTCAACCTCATGGCTTGGCTTTTGCTCTGATACGCATCGTCTGCTGTCAGACCTTATAAAGACAGGTGTGTGCCTTTTCAACTCATGTCCAATCAATTGAATTTACCACAGGGACTCCAATCAAGGTGTAGAAACATCTCAAAGATGATCAACAGAAATGGGAGTCACCTGAGATACATTTCAAGTGTTAAAGCAAAGGGTCTGAATACTACATTTGCAAAAAAATATAAAATCCTGTCTTCGCTTTGTCGTTACAAGCTATTGAGTGTAGAATGATGAGGGAAAAAAACTGAATTTAAACGAATGAATGAAACAAATGAAAATTAGGCTGCAACGTAACAACATGTTTAAAAAGTGAGGGGGGCTGGCTAAATACATGTAGATACACGTTTTCACCCATAAGGGGCCTCAATTTACAAGAGGCTAGAGGGTTCTCTACAAGTGCTCCTACACCTAGTGCATCACATTTACCCCCACTTCCAATCTTCCATTCCTCTTGCATATGAATTTCTCTAGATTGTATTCAATCTTCTTTATATTGCTGTAATTTAGAACTGCTACACCTGTTATCGTTTAGTCTTTGTGTAGTGGTGTGTGTGTCTCTCTCTCTCTCTCTCTCTCTCTCTCTCTCTCTCTCTCTATATATATATATATATATATATATATATATATACATACATATATATTGCACAGATGCAAATTATGATAGCAGGTGACTTACATATTCAGGTTTCTGGTTGCTTCATGGGCCTTCCCACAAAATTCCTCAACTGCAGAGAAGGACAGTAACAGTGACAATGAATAATAGTTCAAAATACAATAAAGTGTGCAGAAATATATATCCATCTGAAACTACGTCAGTCTCTATCAACGAGCTGGGCTATACACTCACTGCAGTTGATCTTTTGTCCATAGAACCCAAATGTCCCTCGGGTATCGTAGGTGAGAGCGTCGCCTCGTACACTGCCATTTACAATGCCATACATTTGAATGGAGCTCTGATGTCCCCTTGAGAGATCCGTGCAGCAGACCTCCTGCAGCCCGGCTGCTTTCAGCAGGCTGTGGTTCTGCCCATCCACCTCCACCCGCAGCTGGTCCACCAGAGGCTCCCAGAACACGCAGAAAGGGCTGAGATCCCTCTGGGTGGCATTTAGCTGGATGTGGTTCACGGACTGACTGCTAGCCGTAATGGCGCCCCTGATGGAGAGGGTGTTCTCGTCGGCACTGATGTCAAGGTCGCCGCAGCCTTGAGTCAGGTTAAACTCCAGCGTCCTGTGGCCTGTGCCGTGACGCCATGTTCCACACATCGTAAAGTCCTGGTCGTTCTCACTTTCGCCTGTGCGGAAAAACATAACATGAATGATTTCAAAGGTGATCTATAAAGGATAAAGGAGATCAAGATTTAACTGGCTTTCACAAAACACGTAACTACAGTCTATCGGTGGGCTACTCCCAAGTCTGCCTATCTTTATCTGTATTCCTGAGAGAACATAGGTCAATAGTAATGTTAGCTTACCTTGCCCCATTAGAGCAATGAGACAAATAATTCCCAGCATTCCTCTTGTTTCTTGGCCCCACACTCTCATCAGAGCTTCACCCTTTACCCTACAGAACAAGAGGACAAAAAGAGAACAATGAAAAATCTAAATCTCTTCAATGTCATCAGACTCTGTCATGGAAATCTTTCCACTTTAAGAAGAAACTCTCCCAAACCAAAACAGGAGATCCCTTATCTCTGAGCAAGCACACTCTGAAAGAATTGCACGTTTCCTCCATATGGTCACCCTCAATAGTAACCAACTCACCCTTCACCAAACAGATCTATCTATAGCAGAGCATTTTATCATTGAGAACACATTCACAAAGCCCTAAAAATACATTCCGCACCCTATCACAAAGCCTTATCCATGAGAACAGCCATTCTCTCCTAACAGTCTGACCAACATCACTCATGTCATTTTAGAGTAACAAATGATGTAAACCCCACGTCAGCCATGCACTCCTAAAGTCCGCCACATAACAGTGCAATGAAACAAATGGAATGTGTGGTCTAGTCATAATTATCTGCCTTACAGGTACATTCCATACAAAAACAGGTATGCATTTATTAACAAAACTCCCTATTTTACATTGCGTCAGTGAAGGCACAGTTTATTACCCACATGATAAGCCAGAAGTTGTCCACCTCAGTGCCCACCTCAGTGCCCACTCCTGCACACACACCACTTTGAGAGGAAGTTGTGACACAGTTTGTCTACGGTTAGTTAAAAATCTAGGTTAATGTGAACCACAGTATACTATGGGTCGTTTCACCATGGCTACCTGTACACCACTGTAACTAACGATGCCTGTTTGGTAAATGAGGTAAATGTAACCACTTCCACACGAGTGAGACGAAGACCCCCACTCTCACTAGATGTCTGACTGTGTACTAGCATGTACACATGCCTTAGGCCAAGGGAGAAAGGTACAAAGTCAAACACAGATAGATGAGTAATGTGAGTTTAAATTAGACCAGGCTGTGGACAGTGGTGTTTGAAAACATGCTCTAATATTAGTGACCAACTTATTGCAGTGGTTTCAAATGTTTGTAACATTACCAACTAAAAACACAATCATTTACATTTAATGCTGTTTCCATCTCTATCTCTCTAAATCTTGCACACCCACTTTCCCTCACTTTCTGGCACTGTTCCTAAGGCTGTTGACTAGGCTATAATTGGAACCTGAAACATGTTCCCTTTCTAGATGGGACTTCGTGGCCAGCAATGTGTTACTGGCCGTTACTGGCCTTCTTCCTGGCTTCAACCCATACTCCACAATGTTTTTATGTAGAGGCTACAGATTTCATTTAGGGTAATAATAGGGTGATAATATTAAAAGGACACATTTTGTACGGAGACCAAAAAAGACTTTTCTCCCATTATATCTCTACCACTCTGTCTTTATCTCTGTTTGCCCCTGAGGCTAATGCAGGCAGGGTAGTGTTCCATTCCAGCATGTTGCTGCAGGTCCATGACTTGCCTTTGTTTACTACCACTGTGAGCTAATGCTAGTCCCTATGCTGTAGAACTCAAGATGGATACCCCAAAATAGGCTCAGACTGAGATTGAGGTTCTTTGAGGAACAGGATCCAAACACTGCAGAGACCCTCAGAGGTATAGAACTCTTACTGATTGACTCTGATTACATGAGACTAGCCAGCATTAGGGCAGGGCTAACACAGTGGTGCTACATGTTGAGTTAAATAGCATGTTTCTATGCAGTGCAGCTGCAGTGTTCAACAGGAAGACCCTTCACAGAGGTGTCCTTCAAACTCTACCACAGGCCTCTTGTGCTACGACACACACACACTGGCTGTCCACAGTCAACAAGTGCACAAAGGGGGCGCTC
The DNA here is from genome assembly GCF_900700415.2 of Clupea harengus. NCBI lineage: Eukaryota > Metazoa > Chordata > Actinopteri > Clupeiformes > Clupeidae > Clupea > Clupea harengus. Next base: position 22,055,698 of record NC_045157.1, read on the forward strand.
AGTTCTGTTTGAGAAGGGCAGACCTCTCCCTGCCTTCGTTCACCCCTCCGCCCATCACCCACCACTGCTTCCCTCTCCGCTCTTTATTGTTCAGGCGGCTCAGGGAAAGAATGTCCCTTTTCACTTCTCTAACCGTGGGAGGTGGGAGAGGTTCTTGGAGAGAGAGAGAGAGAGAGCGAGAGCGCTAGAGAGAGAGAGAGAGAGAGAGAGAGAGTGTGTGCACATGAGTGTGTGTTAATGCAAGATCTGAATAAACGAGGGAGTTAAAAGCCAAGGAATGAGTTGTTGACTTGAAACAAGTGGAAATTTAACTACATTGTCAAAAGTGGAAAAGCTTGTTGACATTCATACTCTACTGCTGATGCTAAGTCTGTTGTAATGCATGTTGATATGATGTTGCGTCTGCACCAGAAACACAAATGGAGATAAGATCAGACTCTGAACAGCGGAAGATTCAGGCTGTGGTGACGCAAAAACTGACATCTGCTGAGACAAGCGAGTAAAGCTTTAGTCGTTAGCATGTAGTCTTTTTTTTTAAACAATTAAAAACTCAACATGAAGCATCCCTTTCTTCCCCTTTTACTAGTCTGGGTATTCCAGTGTGCTTCCACATAAAAGAAGTAACTGCTGAGCAATGTGTCAGTAGGTCTACTCTCTTTCCAAAGAGAGTCCAAGTCATGAGACAAAAACAAACAAGTTTTGAAAACATGGTCAATTATCCAGAGTCATACCCAGAGAAAGACATAACACACGTGACAGAAAGCGCTTTGACTAGTCCGTCTTTCATTTCATGAAGAGAAGCATGCAGTGCTGACGAAAAATGCAAATCCCTTTCAGACAGTGGCAGACTATTGTGACTGCCATGACCTGCTTTTGTGATTCAGTGGCATGACTCAAACAGAAAGCTTTGCACTGATCAAAGCAAACACAACTGACTAAGAACTATACATATATATATATATATATTGCAGCGGTGGCTTACTGCAGACTTTTTTGTAGTAGCAGCTCTGATGCGGCAATAAGGTTCAGAGCGGAAAACCAAACTAGCAGCCAGTTACAATCAGCCAGCTGAATATATGTTAAAGGCCACAGGTGTAAACCAAATACTACAGAATCTAATTCTAAAGAATTGGTAATTGGTTTGCTCAGAGGACTAAGACATTAAACTGAGTTATAAGAGGTGAGGAGTCTGAAGCTTCAAGTAAGGTCAAGACTCTACAGTTTATATTCAGAATATTTCTCCTAGAAGTGACACAGTGCCTGTTTTGACCACAAATATGAGCATAGCCATAAATGTTCGTGCCAATTGACCGAGGCAAATGTTGCATGGGTGCAAACATATTGATGTCTTTTCCATTTATTCATAGCCGCAGAGAAAGTGCGTGCAAAGAAACACCCCACCTGAGCTCCAATTTCCTTTGGGACCTTTTCATACACACACACACACACACACACACACACAAATACACACACACCAGCAAACACAAAGAGAACCACATTCCATTCCCCCAAAATGCCCCACTGAAGGTTGCTGGGTTCAAGCCAGTCTTAGGGGCTTCTATTCACTGCATAGATAACAAGATCTGCACAAAGGAGAGGGTGCACATTTTGGTTGACTAGTAGTAAAACCATAGTAATAATAGCCTTAAGCTTGTCCGTGCTTTACAGCGGGCAGTGTGTCAACTTGTGTGCTGATGATAAAATGCTTCATTCTATTTTCTTTGCACCAATACATCTTTTTTGTTATTTTGTGGTTTCATCTACTATACAGATTTTATACAGATTTTTATGTAATATTGGATCCTGGGATTTTAGATTTCGCCTACTCGACAGACTCAATCTACTTTTAAAATGTACAATCTGCGCTAAAACAAAGCACAAGCAGTTTCACTTTGCGATTTGAGCTGTTAAAATGCTAAATATAAGCTTTGAGCGCAGTATTAAACCAAAAATGGAAACTAAATGAAATGCCGTGAAACAACAAAATGTATTTCATGTGATTTAACAGACATATTTTTACATGCATTTCCCTATATGTCGGTGTGTCGGTGAATTTCCCTATATGACTGCCGTTGCTTCAAATGCTTGTAAGCTAAACCCACCCCGGTACACCTGTTTCTGCTGCGCGTAACACTGGACTTGAGGGTGTTCTGTTTCTTTATTCTAAACTAAAGTTATTTCTGTAAGTCGCGTTTTTGAGCAAGTTCTGGTTTAAACTCATACAGGCTAGTACCAGTTATTTCAAATATTCTTTATTCTACCACAGGCTGTGTAGCAAACTGTTCTCAATCATAATGACATAAATATTTTATAGCCTAGCTTACTTACCTTAAGCGTCTTTTTTCAACAACCCCAACAACGTAGATACACTCTTTATAAGTAGCCTAGGTATATCCACCGTCAAGTAACTTCATTAAACTGCTACCATTTGCCGGTTCGCTGATGGTTTACAACCTTTCCCAAACCAACCTTGTCTCATGTGACGACGCAAAACTCCTTGCTTCTCTGATGACACATTCTACTAACCGCAACAAACGTAACTGAAAGTCGCAAATTTTAGATTTTTTCTTTAGTGCAGGCTATGGTTTTTGTTTTCTGTCTGATTGCTATAATAGACCTATGTCGATGGCATGCTGTCATATTCGACTGTGCTCTTTTCCGACGTCAAAAGCGCACCCCCGGGGTATGGCTGTCAGCGTAGACAAGGTGCGAGGCTGGGAGGGGCTTGTGTGTGTGTGTGTGTGTCACAGTGCATTTTCACAAATTTCACAAATGCAAATAAGTCCACTCTGCTTGCACACATGGTAGACTCACAGAAAACGAATTACTGCATTACTACAATCTTTACCACACACATTATTATACACAACAAACGTTTTCAACAACCGGTAGCCAAGCTCTCTTCAGAGGCTGGTAGAGTGTCTTTCAACTCAAATTAGAGGGGGTGAGAGGGGAGGGAGTAGGAAAAAGGGAGAGCAGTGGAAGAAAAACGATCACACGGACATGAGGAGCAGCACCTGGCCTCCGGATCTCTTCAGCTGTCTGGGAGAGGGAGGGCTGAAGGCTAACAGAGGCTAATCAGTGTGTGTCTGTATGTGTGTGTGTGTAGATTGGTAAGTGTATTACTGTATATTTGTGGTGCGCATATATGTGCATTGGTTTATATACTGTAGGCCTACGTGTGTTGGTGTGTTTACTATATGTGTCTGTAAGTCTTTGAACTTGTCAGCGTTTGAGAGTGTGAGAGTGTGATAGTGAATATAACCCAGAGATGATACGGTTGACACCTACTGTGACACCTACTGTGAAAGAAGTTGACCCATGATGAGTGTTTGACACTTCAATTGGCTATCAGCATGGCTGATAGAGACTCCAGCGGGGGTTTACGTGGGGCTGTAGAGGGATGGTGTGGGGGTGTGGGGGGTGGAGTGGGGGTTGTTAATGAGATGCCGTCCTCCCACAGTGGGCGTTGTGACAATAGCTGGCAGCCGACCAGCCAGCCATGCAAAACAGAATGTTAGGCAACACACATTTGTAGTGAGTCACTTATTATGTCTGAAAGGGTGTAAAAGAAAGGAGAGAGTCTGTGAAAGGTGAGACAGTTAGAGTGAATGAGAGAGGGAAAGAGAGATGTGGATAAGCGACAGACAGAAGTAGATTTGTAAGGGCAGCTCGTACACTGTAATCTCACGTCATGTAGATAACAGAGGTCCGCTGTGAGGGTGTCAGAGATACCTTGGAGAAAAAAAACAAGGTCAAAGAGCAAGAGACTTCCAAGAATGCTGGCCAAAAGCAATTTTTCTTTTCATAATTTACAAGAGAATGCCTGTCCTGCAGACACATGTGACAGGTGGGAAGGTCTGGAATGAAGAGTTCTGAACTACTGACCACCTGGCGTGCTGGGGATTTCCTTCAAGAGAGACCAGAAGGCCTCAGACAAGAGGGACTTATTTTTCAGTTAATGACAACCACAAGTGCATTTAACTTCAGTACCATCACGTTAAAAACGGTTACAAAAAAAAGAAGAAAAAAATGAAAAAAGATCATATGTTTATTTATTTTACATGTATTTTTCTTCTTGCAATATTTTAAGTTCTGCCTTTTCATCAGTCTGTTTCAGTTGAGATGGCGCTACACAAATTTAGAAGCAGCTGTGTTGGCCACCACAAATATTTAAATAGGTAAGGATAGATGATTCATTGTTTTGTGTGTGTGTGTGTGTGTGTGTGTGTGTGTTTGTGTGTGTGCCCATGTGTACACAGTGAGGTGTGGTTATGTGCCAGTGGATTCAGACATCCTGTAATTATGGCAGCTTTCAAAAACAGCGTTTGAGCACCATGCTATTTCATGGACTTCTTTTTTCCAATGTGATTTCGTTTTGACATTTAAAGCTCGTTTCCTGACCTCAAAGCTAAAGTGTCATCAGTGAATGTGAGAAAACCACAGGTCTTGTGAGAAGGAAAGAGCACTTCCTATTGTTTTTTTTTATTCTGTAAAAGACAGAGTGGCATTACTGTAAGCTTTGATACCCAGCCCCGCCTCTGAGAACCAGACGTGAGAGCAAACACATTCCTTGTACGGCCAATAACAAGATATTTGTTTTAGAGATAGCGTGTCAGGGTCGACACATTGTTTGTTGCCCTCCCTGGTTTCTCCTTCAAGACATAAGAGAGGGGAGAGAGTTACGGAGAACAACAGAAGAGAGAAGGGGGAGAGAGTTAGAGAGAAAGACTGAATGAAAAAAGGAATGAAAGAAAAGAAAGTGAAAGGCATGCTCATTTTTACAACACTCTCAGTGGAGCTGAGGCACCTTTGAAAGCCCATTGCCTTCACTGTGGTGGCCTAATGTTTTACTCCAGTGTGGGGCAACGGCTCTAAAACACAATGTGACATTTTACAACAGAGGCCGTGCCCCTGAATCCCTCCCCACAGGACACACAGCTTTTTATGGCATTTCTGAACCACGTCCCCTGAATGCACCATTGGGTCTTTCGATTTTTGTAGTTTCCCAGTTGAATTTCTACCCTGCTGAAGATCAGCCCTCCTAATCTATCTGCTGGAAGAGCATGCTCTGGGTGGCACAGATAGCTTCTCCATCTCTGTGGTGATTTGGCTTTCACATCCACCTTCTGGCTAAAGCTGTTTGCACGCACTGCCGGGGGAAGGGCTTGAGGTATTGGAGCTCTGGGGGAAACCCAGAGATCAGTCCTCTAGAACAGGGACAGCACTGACGCGTACAGATATGAATCTTTACCAAGGTTCAGTGTAAACCAGAATAGCACTGGCTTCGCCGGTTCCTTCTGATAAACTTCTTTATCTCAAATAGACAGACCATTGACTCTTTCCTGTAATCTATCTGCGAGAAATGTGTGTGTGTGTGCATGTGTGCCTGTGTGCCTGTCACCCCGTGCAGACGGACTCTAGTTTGTCTGGACCCGGTGAACCCCGAGTACAGATAGCCCTATCGTGCAGACGAACGCACTGTATCCGCACACTGTATCCGCACTCCCTCGAATCGGGGGTCCAAAGTGAGTAACCTCCGAATCCGATTGCTGTTGGTGTTCGTCTGCAAGCTATCCGCATACCTAATCCGATTGCCCCACGTGATCGCATCATTAGACCAGCCAGAACAACGGACACAACCGGCATTATTTAATAACTGAATAGTTTGCCATGGCGCAGTGAGTTTGGCAGCCAGTTATAACAGCTCTCCAGTTTAAAAAAATATATTCTTCCTATTACCTTGCTCCTTTTCCACGTGAATTTCCCTAACGGGATTAATACAAATGTATCTATCTATCTGTTGTTAGGAAAGGGATGACATTAACAAGCCACACTTTAATCTATTTGCATCAGACCATTTTTCAAAAAACAGTTTTTAAAAGTGTCAGCAATAGCATATATGAGCAAATCTGACGTGAAAAGATTTTTTATTATAGACGGAAGTTTCAAAACAGATGAATGTTATGTTAGCTTTAGTCCTGTCAGACAACGATAGCGATAGCTACTAGCTAGCGTTAACGTTACTTCAGAGGTAGCCTACAGTACGTGAAGGACAAAGCCCTCAACAATAGCCTACATTTGTTGTTAGTAATAAAACCATGAAATTGGAAGCAATTGTAAACCATGAAACATTCAGGATCCACAGCACTTGCATTGTGGTCTCTCCTGCTCAAGCTCAGCATCTCCATAAAGCACAGGCATTTAAACAACTCAGACATGTCATGTTGCACATTGCTTTGTTGCACGGTTCTAAACTCTTTATTATCAATAACAAATATGATTATTTTTCGCTTAACCTACAGTCTGCTCTTACCACTGATTTTATAAACCACCATAATGTGTTACTGTGCAGATTAAATGTAGGCTATGCGGCTAAGCTAAACGTTGCTAGTTGGAGCTCAACTACTGTCATATGTTATTTTGATAGCATGCTCCTGTCTTCTTCTCCGTTTTCTTCAGTTGTCTGTAGCACCAAAGCGCCACCAACAGGCGTGGGGGATGTAATACAGCTGAGTCAATCGGATTCACTGGGTTCATGTGCACGCGATGTAAAAAGTGGGTAGGTGTGAAATAGGTGTGAAAACTGAACCCGGGTTCAGGCAAACTAGAGTCCGTCTGCATGGTGTCTGTGTGTGTGCGTGTTTGCATGTGCATTTGCATTGCAGATGACTCAAACTTCTCTGCACAAGGAGCTCATGCCCATTTCCCTGTTGATTTTTCGGTAACCACTGTGAATACCTTTTTTATGATTCCTGTCTTCATGAAAATCTTAAAAACTCATCTTCTACAGAAACTAGATGAAAACCTTCACCCTTCTTCAGTTTTCCATCTTTGTTTTGTCCTTCACAGTTAAGCTTTCTTCCTGCGCACGAGTCACTCATACTGTAAGTCTTTCATTTCTGAGAAGTCAACTTTTTGTTCTCTGTGGCAGAAGTTTGCCTGCCCAAAAGGAATTTAGACTTTAGGGAAGTGTTTTTGCAGATTTTGTAACGTCTGTCTGGTGTAACCTCTGTCTGAGGTGGTTTAGTCTTGTGTTGCTTTCGTCATGTCACACCAAAGCATAATCATCACCCCCTCTTGAAATATTTAAAAAAACATCAATTTCATATAAATTCAACAAAGAACGAGCTGTCACGTATTGAGCACCTTTTCAAACATTTAAACATTTTGGAGAACGAAGCATAGGATGGCTTTCTGGACATCAGGTTTACCAATATTTCATTTATTGTATTGAATGTATAGTAGAAGCTTGCCAGGCCAAAAGGAATCCACTCTTAAAAAATACACCTTGTAGTAAATCATTTTTTACAGATGACTCAGTATTTGTTCTGACACCCCCAGTCGGATGAGTATTTAATAGAGTTCAGTATTGAACCCTGGAGGGAAGCCCCAGATGGCTTTGCACCTCATAATGACGACGAGGGACCCCAGATGGACATGCTCCCCAGCATGATTAAAAGACACTCACACAAGGATTGGACACAGGCACTTATTGATGTGAGAGCCCACGCACACACACACACACACACACACCCACACCCACACACACACACACACACACACACACACACACACACACACACACACACACACACACACACACACACACACACACACACACACACACACCACATACACACACACACACACACATGCACACACACACACACACACACACAATCACAATCACATACACACAATCACATACACATCAGCCCTGGTGCTTAATCAGGGCATTCGTCACTTTGTTGATGTCACCATGGTGACCAGTGTGAGTCCAGGCAGGGCCAGCTGCCTGACGTTGCTCCCTGAAGACTATGTGTCCAACAGTCCCCCCCCCCACACCCCCACACCCCTTCTCAGTCAATCACTGAGCAGAATAGCTGGAGTGGCACGCTTTCAATAGATTTAGTCAGGCCGCATTGATCGGATGTGATTATCTCAGTATGTTCATATTTGGCTGCCTACTGACAAGGCAGATGATTCACTAGACAGAATAAACAACTGAACACATTGCAACAGCTAGATAAGATATGTATGGCAAGGAACATTGCATGTATCTTTACAAACAGTGGAAGTGCATTGATAAAGAGACAGGAAGATACAGTGAAGACAGTGCTATTTCTACGCTCCTTTGTATATTTCACAGCAACTGTCTGTAGTGGTTATGTAAAAGCAATCAAAAAAGTACACATTTTCATGGTGTGTAGAAACAAAACCCTCCCTGTCTTTCACCATCACTGTCAGTCTGTCCGTCTTTTTCTTTCTCTACCTTTCTCTCTCTCACACACACGCTCATCAACATAGAAACACATAAAGAAGCATTTTCAAAAACCTCGTATGTGTTGACAACGATATAATTATTTAGTTAAACTTTATAATTACAAAAAAATAACAAATGCACAATTTCACTCACTGATCCTACTATCATTAAATGTAATCAGCCCATTAGTGTCCTTTTCATTTACCTTGAAACTGTTAACTGCAAGCAATCTCACAAACTGTACAATAGTAAATTGTCAAGCGAGACAATTTAATGTCTGCCATTTTTATCATTTGGTTTATACCGTATACATCAGATTACACTGAATGTGGGTTTCCTGAAACCATGCTTTTCCTGGAATCGTGACATCACAGTGTGGTAATGTGGTATAGTCATAAGGGATGAGTCTGTGTGTGTACGCGCGCGTGTGTGTGTGTGTGTGTGTGTGTGTGTGTGTGTGTGTGTGTGTGTTTGTGTGCGTGAGTGTGTGTGTGTGTGTGTGTGTGTTTGTGTGGTGAGTTAGCAGGGTTGATGCGGGTGAGTAACAGCATGGAGGCTTACGCTGACTCCTTTGTGGAGGAGCACAAAAGACTGATGCATCTATTCATTCGTCCATTCCATATTCATCCAGCCATGAGAGTTTGTGAACTCTGACCCCTCTCTGTGGGCCAAACCCCTCCTGCTGTATGCGACATGCACTGGGTTAAAGCTTTTTTTTTTTTTGTAATGTGACACTGCCGTGACAAACTTCCTGTATGTGTAACCTCCTGTTTAACTATTGCTTGTTATGTTTAGTGCCCGGCTTATCATTTCAGCTTTTACAGTCTTGCTTTTGCTACAATGTACCAATTTCTCACTTTAAAAAATTATTGGCAGTTAATATAAAGTTACACTGACCTACCCTAACCCTGGTCTTCTCTTCACAGCCATTTGCTTTATGGCCTGATACCATCTTGAGATCATTAACAATGTTTGTACTGTAATTATGGTGTCATTTCCCTTAACGTTTTTTAATCATTCCCAGCACCGCCTGCAAATTTAAAACATTACACTGTCACTTAAGTGTGCATCACACACGTTGTTGGCACTGGCAAAGACTCTGTTAATGACTCAAAAAAGACAGCATATAATCTTTTAACAAACTTGACTTTGGGTAGGAAATTTGCAATTGGATACCATACAGGGAAGTAAACTCCACAAAGCATACCATTCTAAGTGAAAGTATCAGTTCTGTCCTGTCAGTAAAGTACATGGCTTTATGTATTTGCTTTTATGTATTCAATTTTGGCTCATGATGAAACACTGGTTCCATGTCTTAAAACACCCATACTTTATTGGAGAACAAATGATCAGCACTGGATAAAGCTTCATGACTGCTTCATGACTGCAAAACTGTTGTGTACTGCCATCTGGTGGTTGTATTTTCAGTGATTTGCGTGCAGAGAATTCTATTTATGAAGCCCACTTGGACCTGCGCTTGCCTCCAACAACCCATCACTGACAGTATCTATTAAAACACCAGAGCTCTATATTATCTATCAATCAATCATTTGTTAGATATAGAAAAGGAAGGATACTCCATTAGAAAACCAGTCAGACATGAAGGAGTTAAGCCAGTTGGAGCAGACCCCTTTATTTACTGCAGGATTCCTTGCATCATTACACTGATGTTACTGTACTCTTCACACAGCAAACATGGCCTATTTAGAACAGCCCTCAAACCCAGCGCTGCGTTCATACTCTTTGAAGTTTCTGTGCAGATCAGCGAAATTGGGATACAGAGAGAGAGAGAGAGAGAGAAAGAAAAGAGTGAAAGAGAAAGAGATTGAAAAAGAAAAGGATGGCAAAGGCAGTGCTATAAGGGAGACAGTGTGGGAAAGACAGCAGAAGTCTCCCCTCAAGGGGGAAACAGCAGGAATTTAGGCTACGGTTGATAATAGTGGGGGAACACAGACTGACTGACTGACATACAGACAGACACACACACACACACACACCACTGCATTAGAATTCCAGGCTGACAGGAGATGGAGTTGTGGTTTAGGTGGTGGATTCCAGGCACAAGACAGAGGGCTTTGAGCGAGTGGGTGGGATCCCTATCCCAGTTCCTGTGGGATCCATCCCTGATTCAGAGGCTAAGCAGAGCTCAGATGAGTGATGAGTGTGTGATCGGAGCTCTCGAGAACAAAAAAAATAAAATAAAAATGAAACAAACCCCAAATAACAACATGAGCCAGAATCCCACAGATGACCACAGATGCAGACATGTGGAAGCACAAGGTCAAATACATCACACACACACGCACACACGCACACACGCACAAACACACAAACGCACACTCGCACACAGACTCAGAGTGTTGTGTGATTAACAGCTTTCCTTGTCACCGTTAACATGAGCAGTCTCTAGTCTGGCTGAGATCATACTGCCTATAAGGAGACTTCTGGAGTTATGGTTTTTACATTGACCTAGTAATTTTTTGAAGGCCACAATGTACACTGTAAAGTTCAAACTTTATTTTATTTATACGCCGCATTTCATACCAAGAGGTAACACAATTGTGTATTGGATCAGTTTTACACATCTCTTACTAAAGTGGCTCTAATTGGCTTGTGTTAGACTCTCACCTTTGTGTGTTTACCACATCTGTGCTGTGCTCCCCAGCACTTACTTGGCCCAGAAGGCCAAAAACCTGTCTGGTTTTTATGAAAGTCTTTCCCTAATTCATTGTACTCACCTCTGCATTGATAGGCTCCACACTTTCCAGTAACATTTACACATTATCTTTGGAAGGTTGCTTCGGAGAGAACATAACTCACATTCTTGGCATTTTAGCTGGTGGTTGTAAATTGTTTTTAGAACTCTGTCCAGGTTTAGTCTGGGATTCCAGAGCAGTAACAATGAATGATGGGTGCACACACAGCAACTGGACCTCCTTCCAGCTCTTTCATCTAACAGGGAGCGAGCCAGAGTCAAAGGCATTAGTTTTTGGCCAAACACTGTCTCATGACTGCGAAATACCCCCGTGCCACATGCGGAAACTGACATTAGCCAGCAGTCGCACTGGTCGCAGAAATGTCACACGTACAGTGGGGCTGGGACTTTTTCGTGCGATGAGTGCCAGGTTAGCGAGTCCTGTTGTATGTGGGGCATGTGTGCGTCTGACTGTGTGGTCTCTCCCATCACTGTCTGCTTGCAGTGGATGCGCCTGTCACAGTCGCCCTGATAAATATGAGGGCAGGCCCTTTCTATGGCTGGCTCTTTCTTCAGTTTTGTCTTTCTTTCTCCTGGGCTAGCCAAGCCTCAGTGAGAGTTTCCTGGCTGTGAGGACAAGCCCAAAGCTCCAGTATGTGATGTTAGACTTAATATGCTTTTGTTGGAAGAATTCTGTATTTGCGGTATATTTGTGTGTGTGTGTGTGTGTGTGTGTGTGTGTGTGTGTGTGTGTGTGTGTGTGTGTGTGTGTGTGTGTGTGTGTGTGTGTGTGTGTGTGTGTGTGTGTGTGTGTCTGGCCTTATAACTGAACATGGGGTGGAACACTGTCCCAGTTTTGCTGCCACAGAGCTGACATGTTGACGATAGTGATGATTTGTTTTTTGTTACTCACCCTATTGCCTTACATTATAATATGCTCTGCTCTTTAATCGTTTCTCTGAATCCAAATCAAGTCATTATAAAGACAGCCCCAGATACAAGCACTGGACTGGGGTAAAACAAGGTAGTGATGCCCCATCACCCCTCTCTTGATAGTGTTTACTTAAAAAATAACATGGATCTGTGCTTGACCTGGGAGTGTTTTAAACAACACTCTTTTTGCCAAGCATCAATGAAATGTTGGCTCCTCTGCTCTGCTACAGCCAGCAGGGGAGGCAGAGTCAGTTATCCATGGACAATGGATGACCAGTGTGCATCTTATTCCCTCACATGGAAGTATTTTAATGCAATAATAATCACAACTTCACATAATTATAACTAGTGAAGTCATTACTGTGACACAAATGACACTGCAGCACGTAACAGCACTCAGTAAGTGTTTAAGGTTAGGCCACCATGTCAGCAATATAGACACACCATCTGTTTCCTCTCTCCCTCCCTGGGCACTTTTCACGGTCTTACCTTTAAAATAATAATTACACTGACTTTGTCCAAACAGCCTTACTTCCAAATAGCTCACAATATCTTGTGGTTGATTGTCAGGTGAGAGTCAGGAGCAGAGAGCAGGCAGGGTTCATGTCCTCTATCAGTACCTGATCCATCTTTCCCCGTGTCCCACACAGCGCTTCCTGCTCAGTACCTCATCAGCCCACCAGGGCCCAACCGCAAAAATGTGAGATGAAGAGAGGGGAGACATCCCCAGGGGAGATGACCTCATTATTAGGGAATGAGAGTGACAGTGAGAAAGGGAGAAAGAATGGCACATGAGTCAGGGGGGCATAGGGAGAGAGAACAGAGGAAGAGGAACAGATGTGATCCAGGTAGTCTATTCATGCCACTGTGATGTACTCTAAAACTATATCCTTATTATATAGTTACAGTTTATGTCGATATAATTTCATAATGCAATAATAATCTAAAGTGAAAGCAGTGGTAATTATGAAAAACGCTTATTTCTTGACTGATTGACTAAAATGCAAGTTTTGTTTATTGCACGTTTCAGCGAATCATAGCTGATTAGATTCCCAGTAATGATATTTTAAGGTAGGTAGTTCTCGTTGTTTAGAGGACTAGACTGTTCTGAAGGGGCAGAAAAAAAACTATAGACCCGTAAGAAATAACAGTCTTTACTATAGATTCACATGATGTAGACACATTTTTTCAAACACTGTGATTTATTGATTGATTGAGTTTGTATGCTGAGAGACGTGTCCTTAACAGCAAGACTAGTATACTTTGGAGACATATTGTGCACGTACACATTTGCGTTACGTGAATGCAAATTTATAGATACAGCACTGTATGTTTAAAAGGCAGTACCACAAACATGAACATTTTGAGACAATCGCATGAAAATTATGTTTAAAAAGGACCTCATAGCTACAGTGTATGGCAATTGTGCTAAAAGATAATAAGTCTGACATACAAAATGAATTACCTCAGCCTTATCCATCGCTTTCAGATACACAGTGATATTCCTTACTTACTAATAGTTAACAACAGGCACACAATCTGATTTTCTAAAAAGCATTCTTGTTGTATTCCATAACATCTTGGATTTCTCACCTGCCAGTGCATACCCAGAAGTGGTGATTATAAAATACAAGTATTTGGGTTTCAAAACTTAATACAGTAACCATATACAGGGCCTAAAAATAGGTTTGGCATAGCTTGACACATTGAAACATCCCACTAAAAAAAGTCAAACCAAGTCAAGTTTATAATACTCTATTGCATAAATCAATCCAATGTTGCCCTGGCAGAATTATGGCTTATCCCCTCTGCTTCCAATTACACCCCCTATCACCACTCCATGCGCCCCCAGTGCCTTTTCGAGGGGATGGTGGGGCTTGATTTTCAGCAGGCTGTGCTGATGGACAGGTTCCCACTAGCTAAGAGGCTACATTGGCATACAGCCCTCTCCTCTCTGCGCTGTGCTCACAAAGTAATCCTCGCCTGCCATCATCAATCAATTCATCCCATTCCTCTCTTGGATCTGGTGCCCAAGTACGTGACTCCGTTGAAGAACACAAAGCAATTCTCCTGTCTTGTGCTGAACTGATATATAAAGTGCTTTTTTAAATGAATGAGGACAGACAGTTGTGCCCACTCTCCTTAATTCTTGGTGCAATGGAGGTGCACAAAAGTATCTGTTTTGGTTTCGCAATCCTGTACTGAAAATCTGCTGAGTAACTGCTTCAAGGACACCTGATTGAAGTGTGATGACCTACATCAGGTGTAACAGCTAATTAATAGACCCATAGTTAGAAGCCCAGGGGGCCTGTCAGGTGTCTTGTTCGGGCCCGGGGACAAGATGATCTCCAAAAGCCTATAACCCCTTTGGTCAACATGTAAGCCATTTCTATACTTTAAAGATTTTTTTGAAAAAGTAGATAAATAGACCCAGAGGTCTTCACTCAGTGGTTTCCTCTGAAGAAGAGGAAAGGTAGGCTACTTCATTATTCTCTGACAGGATATGACTTGCTTGCTTGTTGATAAGTAGCCTATCAAAATAGCAAAATAGGAAGTAGTTTTTACCAGTGGCCTACAAGTCTGCATTTCTTCAACATATTGACCATACCCTGGTTTTTCTTTTCCTAATACAATTTAACAAAGCACCATTTGGCCATCTTAAACAATCAAAAATTAATTAAGTAGCCTTGGCCATGTCATAATATTCATCAACAAATAGCTGAGAAAAACTGACATGAAATAGCAGAACAAAACACCTTGAAGACAGGATAATCTATTCGACCAAGCAGGCTGTTACCAAGCAAGCAAGCTTACTGTGTGGTGCCTTTTCTAGTGAGAGGAATCACTGGAGAGCTGATATATAGCCTGTAGTAATCTATGTTGGCGTCAAAATCTTTAACCCCTACAGTGCTTTTGACCAACTTCTAGTCTTTTTGACATGGAATTAATGTTCAGGGCTGGTTTATGAGAAAGGCTACCTCGGAGCACCGCCTCCGTTGTAGAATCCCACCCACCTCAGACTTCCAGCTCTAGTGTTCTCTTCCCTGAGAAAATTCCTGTAGGAAGACCGACGAGGGACCACATTTTGGCACTGTTTTCAGTAAGGGTGAAAATAACGACACATGAAGAACTAACGATTAGTAATTTCAAGGCATCTTTAAGGTGGGTGCTAAGTATGAGTTTCATTCAGTTGCATGTTGATATAGTGGTTGATGTAAGCTACAACTGGATCAGCTAGCTTGGTTGAATCCTTCACTCGCATGCTAACGTTACTCCGAAGGTGTCGAATGACATTCAACACGGTAGAATTTTGCAAGAATGCACATTAGCATGATCGATACAACAGTACCTCTTTTACAATTAACATATATTTGATTTGCCTATTTGAGTGTTACTCGTTTTTTATCATGAACACGACGGTTGGCGTATTCCTTTATGCACTATTTCTCTTGGACATGTAGAAAGTTTATAAGCTGAGGGCGAGCGACACTAAAACGTTAGCTAGTCTTTGAACGCTCCTGGAGTAACGTTACGGCGTATCTGTCTTCAACCAACTATTGACTTATTCAGATGTAACGCTAGTTAGCACGCCTGTTTTCTGTTGCTGACTCAGATTGGAGTCTGTTTTAATTAATTCCCTGGCGTGAAAGACATTCTCCTTATAGTCACTAGCTACTATTCTTACACAATTATTTGACACACAGAATAAGTTCATACAACGCATTGCGAAGGTAGGCTAGTTCCTAATGCTGTCATAAATCGTTTGGGGAATCTAATGAATAAGCCCGAAGTTGGTGGAACAACTTAATTTGCACCCAATTAAGTAACCAATAGATCATTCAGTTCGTCCATCATATAAAATGCTTTAAAGGTGCACGTAGGGTATGTGGAAATCTCATCCTCACTACACATTTAAGGTATTTCACTGAACGCAGTGTTAATACTCAAAGAAAAAAAAAGAAGTGTGGAATATTATTAATAATTTGTACTGAGGTCTATCTACTGTGTTGTATCAGTACTGACTTATGTCCAAAAGCATGTAGACTAGTTTATGTAGTGATATTTTGGGAAATGTCTGAAAGATATATAAACCATTGTCTAAACATGTGATTTGCCTGCTCAACCTCCTCCTCTCCTTCCCCATGAGATTTGATCAAAGTCTGTTTCTCATTTTTGCCTCTGCTCTTCCTTCAAGTATTCTTGAACGCTTCCCTGCTCTGTTCTCCCATGCTCCCAATTGCTCTGTCTAGCTGACTGTATTTTATTTATTTGAAAGCTCACTTATCCACAGGTGCCCTCCATCAGCTTGTACAGATTAAACCCGCTCATAACAGCATCGCTTTATTAGATAGAGTGGCTGTGACAGAGGAAGAGCATCAGCTTCAGAAAGGCTGAACATCTGTTTTCCTCCAGCCTGGGCAGGGTTGTCCCTCTTGTCGCTTTTTTTCTTTACACCCAGCCATAAAACAGCAGAGAAAAAAAGTGCCATGGTTGCTCTGCACATCACACAGTGTTAGTGGAGGGTCAGGCCAGTTTCATTAAGGCCCCAGCCAGCCTCACATTTTCCACCCTCGGAATAGAAAGCTCCGCGGCTTGCCACTGAACACTCTTCCACGATAAATCCCATAATAACCACCAGGGGAGGTTCCTCTCTGATTTACAGTCATCCCAGGATATTGGTTCAAACGCACACCGGAAAACATCGTTGTGAGCCCATTAAAGTGAGGTCTGGGAACAGGAGATTTCAGTGAGGGGAGAGAATAGAAAGAAACAAGGGAATGGTTTAGGTTTGGAGACTTTCCCAATGATCCACTTCATTGATCCAAATCATTTTTCAAATCAGCACTTCATTTGGTGTATGGTATTTTGTAAGATATTTCTTTTTCATGTGCCGTGGATCAAGTATACAAAGGAAATTGCTAGCACTGCTGTGATAAATTATTGCACATGACTAGGTCTGTGCTAAAAATGAATCCAAATTCCATTCCTGTAAGCATATTTTAAAATGCTGGCTCTTCATGGTCTAGTTTCATCCCAGACTTAACCTGCAGGCTGCTGTTGCCTGTGTGTTGTTTTAAAGAACCAACTAACTGAGCAGAAATCTCTTGGTTTCTTATTTATGGGCGAATATCCTGATATCTATGTGTCTAGAACACCTAGCTTTGCATTGCTATTTGCTGAGAACGTGAAAATTAGAGGATTACTTTGTATGTCCTGGAACATTTCTAGGGTCAATTATTATGGCAACAAGTGTGTAGTAATGGGTATCAATGAATGTCATGTTAATTTTTTGTCTTCCTGGTCACACATGATGCATTTTCACCTTGTCAGATTTGCTGGTGCATGTCTTCCTGCAGTCTGGAGGTCAAAGCTGCACCCCAAACCCCAACTCCCTCCTCATACTCTGGCCAGTTGGCTGCCTGGCAGATGGTCTGCTTTTTTTGCCGCTTGTCACTCCCCCACTTGTTCCCTCTCAATGCTAAACCGCCATCACGAGGGAATGGACTTCACCCACCCCCTACCTGAAACATGTCGACAGACTAAAGAGTAGAAGACATGTCCCTCAGTTCAGCCCCAGGTTCTGTTTGCAATCTTTCTTTCGTGCGTGGCCATATTAGGAGTGTCACTTGTGTGTGTTACATGTGCATGCGAGCCAGTGAGAGTGTGTGTGGTTGCCATGACGACTCCATATTTTCAGAGGGATCCAACCCATCTGCTTGCTAGCTGCGTGCACCCCTCCTGTCTGTCTTCGCCAGTTATGTGTGTGGTGCTCATGTGTGTATGTAGGCTATGCCTCTGGCTGTGCGGGAAGGCTGTCCTTTGTTTCTCTTCCTGTGTATAGTATCAACATCCTGCACACTCCTTAATCAAGCCACATTTTTTGCACAGTTTAGGTAAATATAGAACAGTGGGATATTCTCTATCAGGAGATCTCTCACATGGAGCGTTTCTTTTCTCCTAGAAGAAATCTCTGGTGGTAGGCCTGCATGCCAAATTGTACCTACAATCAGTCGGGCCAAATGCATTCCTTGCTGCCACACCCAGCACTTAAATCACTTGCTCTGTTTGCTCATTCTTCAGTCCTCTCTCCTTCCCTCCTCCTTTTTTTTTTTGCACATGTGCACCTCTTTTTTCCTCTCTTTTGTGTCCTCCCATCCTTCACTTATAGTTTTCTCTCCAAACACACCCCTGCATAATCTATTTGGTCATCTTTCTTTTTTACCTTCCTTCAGTCACAAATATTTCTCCACCGTTTTAAGTCTGGCAATTTGTCTCTCTCTTGCCTCTCTTTATCTCTCTCTCTCTCTCTCTCTCTCACTCACTCACTCACTCACTCACTCACTCACTCACTCACTCACTCACTCACTCACTCACTCACTCACTCACTCACTCACTCACTCACACACACACACACACACACACACACACACACACACACACACATCCGTCACACTCTACATTCTAATCAGTTTTGAAGGATTTAGAACTTGGTGCCCATGACTGATACAGCCTCTGTTCTCGTCAGCCCCACTCTCTCGTTGAGTAATCAGTCAGTGGCAGCAGGCGAGGAGATGCAGCCTCTTCAGCTCTGTGAAGACCAAGTAGGCGGTGAGAGCGCTGAAACCATCAGCTCAGAGAGAGAGACAGAGTTCCCAGCTCTAATCTTGCAGGCTGGCCTGATTTTCATTTCTGCTCAGCCCTTCTCACCTCCCAGCATGGTCATCAGAAGCATGATGAAAGCTCTTTGGGGCTCATCAGAATTTAGCCTTATTCACTTTTTGCATTGTGTTTAGTCATGTGTATTAGGCTGATTGTCGGATGGACGGTTTTTGTCATACAAAATGCCCCAAATGTACTACTCCAGGACATGGGAAGTTACACACACAGGCCAACAGACCAGTACACTGGTTCAAGCTTTAACTGAAGTAGATTCTCAGTTATATGGGGTCTGTGGATGAGACATTAGATTAATCTTGACTGAGGCAGTCGCGATAGTTTTCCCATGATGGAAGTCTGGTTCACTGAATCTATTGCAGTCACGGCCAAGCCAACATTCGCAGGTGTTAGGTCAAGGGCAGGGAAGCAGGTCATGAGTATTTTTGGAAATCAAAAGACATTAAATGGATTGTCAGTAGCTGGGGTCAGCACTATAATCCAAGCCAGGCTTGAAATGTGCAGGTGGACAGGATGAGTGAGACAAAGTGAGCATGTCAAGATCAAGATCTTACATGCACCGTTTCACATTCAAAATTATGGATCCTAAAAAGCAGTGCAGAAAACGAGTGATATATTGTTTGGTAATCATTCTTTTTTAATGTCATCCCATTCATGGCAGAGGGGCGTACGGTATGTACAGTTACATTTACATTCACATATTCAATTTACCATGGAAGGGGACATCATTATAATTGAGCCAGGAAGGTCCCAATCAAAGAACACAAAACCCAATCAGCTCATCCTAAAACACAAGACACAACCTATTCAGGATTATGGATAACAATAAAGCCGATAGCGGGCTTATAATGTCGTCCTTCTTATTCGTCAGATTGCCTGTCAATCAAACACCCGGCCAAAGGTCAGTTAGTGTTACATTTCAAAGCTCCACAGCTTTTAACACTGTCCTCTTTGTTCTGGATCTGTGACCTTGACATCATGGTTACACTTTGGAGCCAGTATATTCTATTTAAATCCATAACCATATAACAAGATTTGAAGTTGGTTTCAGAGTTAATAACATTGTGCTGGCTTACTGGTTCTCATGGTTGAGGGATCTGTGGATGGCACTCATTGAGAACAGCTCCAACTGTCCAGTGCTCAGATATGAGATTAGATTGTGTCATGGAGATTCCAGTGTTCTCTCCGTCTCTCCCAGCAAGCTCAGCAGAAGCAGGCTTGCCTCCGTTTTTTTTTTTTTTTACATCCTCCATCTCTCCCTCCTCTTGCTCTCTCCCTTTAGCGTGTCAGCTTACCGTAATTTCCGGACTATTGAGCGCACCTGAATATAAGCCTCACCCACTGAATTTTTCAAAAATAATTATTTTTAACATAAATAAGCCGCACATGTCTATAAGCCGCAGGTGCCTACCGGTACATTGAAATAAATTAACTTTACACAGGCTAAAATGAATATCAAAAGTAATACAATAGTGATGCATATTATTAGTTTTGCCAGTTACGATAAGTGCACTGTTGCTTTAAGAGAGCACAGTTGCAAGAGTCAATCAGAAGCTAGAACGTTAGATTGAAGACAGAGAGATAGAAGAAAGACGCTAGTTTGAAACCAGTGAGCTAAAGAACTTGAAAAGACTGGATTTGTATTGTAGTAAACTTTTATTTTCTAAAGTGTTTTGAGTTGTGTTCTGTCTACGCCGGTAGACTGTGGTTATTTTGACATTAGTTAAGTTATTGAGAGATACTGAGAAATCGCGTGGAGCTAAGCATCCATGCTAGCATCCTAGCTCCACAAAGCCACCGTAAACACAAAGCAACCGTATACAGTCACAGGTATCATAATCCATAAATTAGCCGCGTCATTGTTTAAGCCGCGAGGTTCAGAGCATGGGAAAAAAGTAGCGGCTTATAGTCCGGAAATTACGGTAATTGGTATTTAACCAATTAAAGTTATTTTCTTCCACTTTAGTTTTCATCACGCTTATGGCTAGAAAGTTGGCAGCTTTTGACCCAGCCAGTGAAAAAAAAGTTTCAATCCTTTAATCAGCGAGTCAGTAAATGAGACATAGTACTTGAGTATGCCAGCATTCCAAAAGAACAAAGCTAGGATTGAAAGGAGAGGGAAAAGTGTTGTGTTTGACCTGGCCATTCATCCCCCTGCCATGTGGACTGTGGATAACTTATGGTTGCTGCTGGTTGCAGCCCCAGCTGTTACCCGACAGATCCCTGGGATGATTATGAGAAATGTAACGTGACGACTTTGAATATTTGCCAAGGCCCTGTCCATTGAGGTCTGACGAGGCTATGATGAATCATCATCATCATTGTTTATTCAGGGAGAAATTGACTGAGCACAGGGCTCTTTTGCAGCAATGCCCTGATTGAGGCTACATAGTATAGAAGAACAATACATAAACAAACCATAACAAAACGAAACAGACAAAATACATTAAAAAAAACACATTAAACAACTCAGAAATTAAGTATAAAAAATAAATAAATAAAATAACATAAAGTAAAAAAAAAATTAAATCAGAGAATCATTTAAAACAACAGCATTGAGGCACATCCTTATTATCTAAAAGGCTCTTAAATTGGTTGACAGACAAATACTTGGTTAATTTCAACTCCACTTGAATAGTGTTCCATTTATGGGAAGCAAAGAACTTAAAAGCTATTTTACCTATATTAGTTTTTGTAAGGGGGATTTCAAGGGAGATGAGGCTCTGTGACCGTGTATTATGACAGATGGATTTTAATTTTAAAAGTGACATGAGATAATTAGGCAGTTTTCCCACTAAGGCTTTATAAACAAATAAAAGACAGTGTTTTTCCCTCCTGTCTGCTAGAGGGGACCAACCAACATTTTTGTATAAGTTACAGTGGTGGGTCCTGAAAGCGTCTCCTGTAACAAAGCGAATAGCACTATGGTAAACAGAGTCCAGGAGTTTTAAGGTAGAGGGTGCAGCATACATGTAAACAATGTCACCATAGTCAAGAACTGACAAAATTGTTGATTGCACTATTTCCATTCGGTTTTCAAAAGTAAAACAAGATCTTATTCTATAAAGAGCACCCAGTTTAATTTTAACCTTCTTAGCTAGGTCAAGAACATGTGATTTAAATGACAGCCTATCATCTAGCCAGATACCTAGGTATTTATAGCAAGGAACTTGCTCAATATTAGTCCCAGAACGGGTGCATATCCTATGGGTGGAGGGGACATTATTTCTACCATTGGAGAAAATCATGAATTTAGTCTTAGACTCATTCAGCATCAATTTGAGGGACTTTAGGGAATCCTGTACACAATCAAAAGCATGTTGAAGGTTTGAAACTGCTTGATCTATAGAGGGCGCTGAGGCATACAAAATTGTATCATCGGCATAAAAATGGACTTTGCAATGTTCTAGATGGTCACAGATATTATTAATGTAAAGTGAGAACAATACCGGGCCTAAAATAGAGCCCTGAGGGACACCAGAATTAATTACTAGGGCCTCAGATGTAAGGCCTGCAACATCTATACATTGTGTTCTACCCGTGAAGTAGTTTTTGAACCATCTGAGGGAGACATTATCAAATCCCAGGGAGTTCAGTTTGCCAAAAAGTATCTCATGGTTTACTGTATCAAAAGCTTTCGACAGGTCAATAAATAAAGCGGCACAACATTGTTTCTTGTCTACAGCAGAGGCTATGTCATTTACCACAAGGGTTGTTGCAGTAATGGTACTGTGGCCAGCTCTGAAACCTGAATGAATTCAGGAGGAGGAATAAAATGCTAAAGCAAGCTGACAGTTTTGTAGCACTGTGGTATTAAGCATCTCTTTCCTTAGCAAATACCTGGCTTTGTGTTTTTTTTTTTTTTCACATGACCGATGGAATGTTTTTTTTTGTCCAAATTCCCTGCAGTCCAATGCTCTGCTGCTGGAGCATGGCTATCAAAATATCTTGCTGCCATTCCACTCACAAAGCCAAGGAATAGTGTGCAGTTTATTTTTTCAGTTTTTTTTCCTTTTGTCTGTTTAATCTGAGTGTGTGTGTGTTGGAAGTAAACAATAGCAGTAGGGGGTCTCTTTGAACCTATGCCTCAACATTCGTGGTAAGGTCATCTCACTACATACCGCCTTGCATTGCTGGTGGGTGATTTGCTGCTTTAAATAATAGGGCTAATTATTCAGTATCGGTAGAGGTTTTCTTCTGGACCCTGGGGTGAGCGATCATATTACATCACCATAGGCCTGTAAGTAGTCTGCCAGATGTGACCAGTGGATGAAGTGAATGAAGCCTAGCAGGGCCGTGTGGCTTTGGTAGGAAAGGCTGTGGCACCAAATTCTGGGCTGCTGGGTAAAAAAGCTGCCCACTTCCCTGAGTCCACAAGCCCCTAGAAAGCAAGATGGTGTGCAGGGAGCAGTGGGGAGGAGGACCAGGGCTTTTTTGCATTAAATGGACTCAAGCGTTTCTTGATAGACTAATGGACTCCAGATGGTGTAGGTTAAATGTGTGTACGTGTGTTTATACATCGGAGTGTGTGTGTGTGTGTGTGTGTGTGTGTGTGTGTGTGTGTGTGTGTGTGTGTGTGTGTGTGTGTGTGTGTGTGTGTGTGTGTGTGTGTGTGTGTGTGTGTGTGTGTGTGTGTGTGTGTGTATTGGGGGTGGGCATTTCAAGCAAAAAATACAATTCAATCACTGGGAACTATTCGACTGTTATTCTACATTCTTCTACCCCCCCCCACCCCGCACACGCACACATCATTCCTCTCAAATCTCACGTTTTATCCATAAGACTAATTACAAGCCCAAAATATCACTACGCAGAAGAGACTGTCGTGTTGGCGCTGTGCAGCTGACTATGTCTGTGTAGCAGTTACAGCTTACTAATCAATGATGCTTCAATATTCAGTGGGTCAGCACCTTCATTACTGAACAACTATGGGGTGAACATAGTCCTGTTTTACAAAACAGTGCACAAATGTAAGAATATGCATGCACATATTGTCTTTGTGTGTGTGTGTGTGTGTGTTTGTGTCTGGGGTGGGGGGATGGGGTGCGGGCAGCGGTGGGGCTGGCTCATACAATTTAGATCACTGACCTCATGGATTTCAGTTGTGTTAACTTGACAGGTATGACACACACACACACACAAAAAGAGAGAGAGAGAGAGAGAGAGAGATTCACGCTTTACCCGGCAGAGTTGGCTCTGCGCCTCGTTTTCGGCTGTAGTAATCTTCTCCTGTTTGTACACCACACGTTTTATCGGCACTTAGTAATAACACGTTTTTTTGTTCTGTTGTGTAATGGTGGTTGGCAAACAGCTTTTAGGTTCAGTCTGGGGATTTGCCCTGATCAGGAAATATTTGGCACCCATGCATGCACACATACACATAAACTACTGATAAAATAAGAGCTCATAAACGATGGAATGTGCTTTAAGTATCGTCCCATTTCACTGCTGAGGGTAGAGGAGAAAACCATAGGCACTGGCATCAGTTGAAAAGGCTCAAATGATGTAAAGGGGTGTTCTTGGAAGGGATTGATGCCTCTAGGTGCAGTCAATCGAAGGTTTAATTTCTCATCATAAGTCTTTTGGTCCTTTCAAGACTCCCACTCTCTGACACGCTTTCACGAGCAGATCAGATACACAATGACTGGATTCTCTTTTTCAAAATGTCCTCCCTCATTGAAAGATTGAGTGTTCATGAAATGTGAATTGATCATATTTTTCAAGGTCCCTTCAAAAATAGCGATCATTTTAGCAGACGTGGCCTACTTGGTCAGCCTCCCTGAAGTGGAAGTATTTTTCTTCTTGTTTAACTATGGGTGTGCCGCTGAAACCCTTCCCTCAGGGAGCGCGTATCATAACGTCTGATCCCTTGGGGTTTTTAGCCCCCTGTTGGCTTATTAGCAGACAGATTTAGGGGGCTTTAATGCTCAATTACCCTGGCCTTAAAGCTGCTGCTGATTGCTCATAATTCCAGCGTAACGGCTCCACAAACCCTGCCACTACTCCCCCACCTCCCTCTCATGGGGTCGACGGAAAGTCCCGCAGTCTTCACATTCAAAGAACTGGATCTTGAGTTAGGGCTGCTGGCAGGTAGCACACTCAGTACAGTTTAGTACAGCTCTGTACTATAATTAATTCCAAAATGGATAGGTCAGCTCATTGTTCAGATGAATGAAACGGGTCATGAAGACTCTGACATTTTTAACAGGCTCATCCCACTTTACAGCTGAAAAGGGCTAGCAGTAGTATTACGTTACTGAAATGCCTAGGCAAGCATGGCTTTGCCTAACATAATCATAAATCATTTTATTGAAGGAAACTTGGGCAGCCTTTTTTTTTCATTCAGCCATTTAGATATTAAGTACATTGTAGTGAGCCTGTTGCTTTTCAGACAGGCATCTGCAGTTGTGGTCAATTGTTTATATGGGGTCTTTATAAGCTTTCCACAGCCTACGTGCCATTTACAGTTTTGTGTATTTCTGCCTTACTGTTTGAGCATACAGCCAACATGGATCCAAGAGTGAGAGAGGTTTTGGAAGATGGATCTGTTGTTTTTAACAAGAAACACACAGTATGTAAATACAAGCAGCCCCCCCAATACATACACACTGAATACACAAGCAAGAGCACACCTTCTCGCCTGCTTGCCTGCTCAATTAATCAGCCTTGGCCTTTAAGGCACAAGTAATTAATGGCCCTCCAGTGCAATCATTGCCAACACTGAACAAAGGAAATTTGTGAAATTTGTGAAACAATCTGCGTAAATCACTGCCCTTAAAGGGAAAAACAACCTTTTGCTGGCATGTTTGCTTTTCTTGGTCTAGTGGTATATTATCCTATAGCTTGGATTTCCTTTTAAGATCTTTCCCTTCTGTCCCAATCTGTCACTGACTCGCACATAGAAAGTCTTCTAATAAAGGAAAGGTGTTTGTTTTGGGGTCTGATGCTGACATGTTGTAGAGAGGTGAAGGCGGACGAGGGCTGAGAGGAGCACACAGTGCTGTGCTGGAGTTGACTAATGGGAGTTGTGGTCTTGAGTTGGCACAGGAGTATATAGTGCAGTGGATGCCACCTATGTGCCCTATTGGGTTTGGCACTTGGTTCTGTGTTTCTCACCAGTGCGCTGTTGGCATTGGCGGTGGTAAGGTTTGTTATGTGATATCATCTCTGTTGTAGAGTGTGGGATCAAACTGTGTGTACTGTACGGACACTGTGTTTGGGTTAGAAGTGGAAAAGTGTACTGTGTGATGTTATCCTGTTGATGTGCTGGATTAGAGGGTGTAGATCCTGGAGTGTGTGCTCTTGTTAGTGTATTGCATACTACATTCTGTGATGTCATTGCTGTGTTGTGCCGGAGCGTGTGTGTGTGTTTTTGTGTGTGTGTGTGTGTGTGTGTGTGTGTGGGGGGGGGGGTGTTGGCCTGCAGGCGTGGGGTTTGTGTGATCTCATCAGTGTTGTTTCGTTGATCTGTGTTATGCCTAGTGCAGATTGAGGTGTAGTGTTGTGTGATGCTGACTGAAGCAGCTTGAGACTAGTCTGGTCTGACAGGCCCTTGTAGGGACGAGCTCCAGAAAGGTGCAGGAGGGAGAGGGAGCTGGGCTTCACCCTGTCAGTCTGGATCTGACTCAAACCCCTATCATTATAGAAGTGAGCAGAGGATAGAGATGGGTCAAGTTAGGAAGGCGCATAGACATAAGCTCTTAAAGAGTGTGTGTGGGTGTGGGTGTGGGTGGGTGTGTGTGTGTGTGTGGCATGGAGGCATCAGACTTTATTATTAGGTTACACTGTTTTTGGAAAAAAGGGAGAAGTGGTGAATTAAGACTGCGGTTCATGTGGTTTTTGAGGAAGGAAATAGACGAGAGCAGATTTGGGTGTAAAGCTTGTGCGCTGTATAGAACATTACGCCTTCGCTCTGAAGTTTTCACATCTGTCCTCCTCGTTCTGGCACCGTGTATGATTCCTTTTTTCCTCAAAATCTCCATTATGACATAGGCCTAACCACTCTAAAGGGTGATCTCACATAGTGGTAGAAAATAGAGGCATTCCCATATTTAAGTGGGAAGGATCCTTGTAAGCCAACAAGTATGATGTTGTGTGGGAACGTGCCCTCCCTGTGCATTTGGGATGAGCAACATACTGTTTGGGAGAGCATAGATTGCTTCTGAGACGCTTGTACCTAATGCTCTTAGCTGAAACTCATCACCAGACCTGTGTCTGTTGTGTCTGAGATAGTTAGTTAGATATCCCATCCCCCCTCAGGATACAAATTAACCTTCTGTCAAACTGCTCTGCACAACCAGTGACCAGATGGCCTTTACACCCCTGTGTGTGCATGTGTGTGCGTATGTGTGTGTCCTGTGGACCCCACTTGCCCTTGTTCTCCCTCCTAAGCTGTTTGTTAGTGTGATGAAGTGGTAAATGGACGGGAGCTTGTAGGGAGTGGCAGCATATCAGTAAAGCCTTCCTATCTGACCCCAGCATGATCTTATTCCACCCTCAAACTTCACCAATCCGTTCCATAAGCCCCCATGGGTAATATAAGGAGGTCTGTTTATGTGATGACTGCACAGTTTACTGCAGTGGGGTTAGACTTTAGCGTGATTTGTAGGTTGACTAAAACTCAAGGTTATTTGTAGCCTAAGAAACCTAAAGATGATTTGTAGGTTGCTTGAATCAGGATGATTTGCATTTTAAGGCTGCTTTAAGAGCATGTTATGTGTGCAACACTTTAGTAAGCTTTTTTTTTTTTTGTATCTTGACCTTTTCCCATTCTCATGTGATCACAGCAAACATTTTGGATGGACAACAATTATGACAGTTAGGCTTTTCTTTATTTAGTACAACATTTGCTTACTTTTGTGCAGTTTGAAATCATTTCTATTCCAGGCATAGTGCACTGCATAAATGCCTGGTCCTTTTCAGTGGCCTTTGCTGGTATACTGATTGCTTTGAGTGCAGAGCGCCCCCTTTCCTGTAAAACATTGTTCTTTTGGAGAGAATGAGAGGCAGTCAGACACTTCCCTCAGGGTACTCAGCCTCAGACGGAGCTCTGTCAGTTGTCTCGTCTGATACCCAGGGGCCGCCATTAAAACCACGCACCCTTGAGTGATCAGTAGTTGAAACTCCATACTTTTCACTCTGTCTTTCACCTTCACTCTTTTTGGCTGTGTCCCTCTGCCATTGACTAATCTGTGTTCCTGAATAAATTATGAGTATTTGATACTGCATTGCACTCTGGCTTTGGGTCAGGGTCCTTAGCAAAGTAGAATCCAAGGTCAGCTCGTTTTCACTGCTGAAGCCTCCCTACTCAATGTGTTTGTTCATTTTAGTGTATATGCATCGGACTACAATTAGGCATAAGAACTTCATAACTCGGATCTAATTCACTAGCAGTTTCAGATGTATTACTGTATCAGAGCATGGTAAATGCTCTAGATAGTTATTTTAATAACATAGAAATAATGTATGTTAAAATTGTGTAGAGGGTAGTTCACAGATTTGTTAAAATTATGAGTGTCATAATCACAAAGCAGGGCTGCAGCGGTATAGAAATGTCCTTGTTGCGGTATTCGAAGAACATGTCAAGTCATATTCACATTTATTTGAATGCAATATTTACATAGTTCATTTTTGTTTTCCAAACACTTATTAATGGTCAGTTGTCCAGAAGGTTACAGTGACGTGATGTGCTTGCTGTGTATGCTCAGTGCAGAGGTTTTGGAAGTTTACAATCGTTTTGTGGTTCTTGTGTGGAGAGGGGGGAAAAAACGTGTGTTCTGTGGATGTCATCCC
This sequence comes from Clupea harengus, assembly GCF_900700415.2. Classification (NCBI taxonomy): domain Eukaryota; kingdom Metazoa; phylum Chordata; class Actinopteri; order Clupeiformes; family Clupeidae; genus Clupea; species Clupea harengus. The sequence goes on from NC_045157.1 coordinate 22,084,059, forward strand.
TTTCAAAACTGATAGGAAAGAAATTGTCACCCCTACTCGCTGGATTTGGCTCCCTGCGACTTCTTCCTCATCCCCAAGATGAAGTTCAAGTTGAAGGGTCACTGTTTTGACACAATGGCACATTTCGGTTGTATCGCTACACAAGGTGACTACCTTGAAGGAGATGGCGGCCAATTTGAATTAGGCAAGGTTTTTGCTTATTATAGGCGCTGTCCCAGAACTTTTTGATCGCACCTTGTTATTCCTAATACCGTTTGCACCCCTTTACATTCATGGAAACACGCCAGCCGTCGACGGCTGTTACAGTGAAATATACAACTGCTGTCGCGGGCCGTTATGGGGTCTAGAGAGGAACCTCTGCAGACACAGAGGGAGAGTGGGGGCAGAGTTGAGTGAGGAGAGTGTGAGAGAAGACATGCAAACACTGACATGGCTTTATGGTAGAAACAGGTTATGTTACGCCACACCAAACTATGTCAATGTGAACAGTGTATCCTATATCTCGTTTGAAAATACATCGATATAGCTTGAAATGTTGATACTGTCCAGACCTAGAATATACAATTTTTTTTTTTTTACTTCAAGTTGTATTGTTTATGTGGTTATCAAGTTAAAGAGTACATAAATGTTTCATGGCTTGTTGATTTTGTGCTTGTTGTTGTCTTCGGTGTGTAGAGAATAATTTTGTATGACTTCTGTGCTTGTACTGTGTGTTTGTGTATGTGTTTGATGTGTAAGATGTAATGTATGCCGTAAACTGCGGCAGAAAGGTGTGAGGTGGGCACATTCCTCTGTCAGCTGAATTTAATTAGGCTTTGTCTATTTTCCTACCTTGTGAGCTTAAGCTAAGGTTCTGCTATAGTTCAGTAGGCACTGAAGCCTTTGATCTACTAATTGAAGTCCAATGCGTTTAATATGGCAGTGATTGCGGTTACAGAGACTTGAATCATTATTTGAATGTGTGTGTGTGTGTGTGGAAGAGAAAGAGGGAGAGGGGCGAGACAGAGCTAGAGAGACTTGGAGCCTTACATTTTTCTATGGCGCCAGCTCATTCTTGACATGTGTTGACAGATCACATCACTCCTGGATTTCATGTGTGTAGTGCATGGGTGGGTCAAAATAAATGAACGCATGTGTGCTTTATGAGTTTGTTGGTCGAGTATGGCAAATAGGAAAAACTGTGTTTGTGTGTGCGTCCGTGTCCGAGTCATAGGTAAGGAATGCACTGTGTAGTCGGGTCACCTGACACCTGAGCTGGAGGAGGAGGTCTCTCTGGAGTCCCTGAAGTGGCGAAGAAAATAAGTGACACTGATTTACAGCCAGCCAGTAGGACTCAGACAAGTGAGCCCCACAGATCACTGGGTCTGTCTGTCCTGGAATAACAGGGAATAATAGCACGTTGCTATGGTGATGTTGGCACAGTCCCAGAATATTCCCATTCTCTACAAAGCTGAGCTAAGCCATACCTTGTCCTTGTTAAAATCACGTACAGCATCTAGAAGGCTGAAGGCACCCAGAACCCTTTTGGAAAATCTTGGAATCCTTTAAGTAACAAGCTGAGACCTCTTTCAGATGGAGGGGTCAGGAGTTTGAAATAATTATCTATAGCCAGATACAAACTTCCCCGGAAACACAATTCTGTTGCATTTGATTTAAACACAGATGTGCTTTTGTACGGGAAGAACTAAGCTTTCCAGCAAGGCTTCGATTGACTGTTTCCTTAGTCAGTGACATGTCAAGCCCCCTTTTTTTTCTGCTGACCTTGGCTGTAGCCAAAAAGCCCTCGTTCCCAGGCTGGCCATGATCCCTGATCTGACCCTGGGACAACTATCTCTTCTGTGAGGGAGTGGAGCTAGGGGGCTGTGCATGACGGTTCCAGGGAACCTCTACTTCTTTCCTGTTCAAGTTCAAAGTCTCCAGGAGTTCACAGCCTTGGTGACGTGCCTTCTAGGGGTGTGGATGTCAAGACCCTGCTTCAGAGATTAGGGTTTGATGAATATTTGCGTGCAAAGTCCTGTTTACAGAGTATCTCAAGTGTTTAAATCCAGTTCTCAGAGTCCTTTTGATGTTTCGCAAAGCTCTGGCTGGCCCTGTTTCAAAGCTGACTGTTAAATTGAATCCATTTCATCCAAGACAGGGTAGACAGAGAGAGGGAGACTGGAGGGCTGTGTAGTCTTACATTTTAAATCGGTTGTTGTCTGGTTTGGCTCCATGACCTTAGGGTTCTCTGTCTCCCTCTCCCACTGCTGCCTGAACTCCTTCCCACTTCTCCCGTCTCCCTTCCCTTTCCCTCCCACCCCTTTATTCCTCTGTGTCCCTTCCTGATTCCCCCCTTCCCCCTTTCAAAGACGCCAACAGGATTTCCCAGTCACAGGCTATATTTTATGACCTAAAGTTTCTGCATGTCCCTCTGCCTCAGTCACGCCCCCCCCCCCCCCCCCTTTCCCACTCTCTCTTTCTTTCTATCTCTGCACATCTTATGATGGTTTATAGATTCACCCAGCCAGGTGCTCTGGCCCCAATCTCCTCTCATGAAGTGTTCTTCCTGAAAAGACCCCTGTGATTCTCAGATGGCCAAAGCCTCACAGCGAGAGGCACATTCACACGCGTTCAGCAGCGGCGTTCTGGGGAACAGATACTACACCAAGGCCAGCCCTCTGGTCAATGTCCAGCAATGAGGAGGCTTTTTACAGGGTTTACAATCCAACCCTTCCTCTTCCCCAGGAGAACCATTCAAATCTTAGCAGGGTTTTAGCATGCCCTCTAAAACCTCAGAAGAACACTGAATGGCAACATGTCTCCGCTTTCACTAGTCCTTGCTCGTAATCATTTGAAAATGAAGTGAAGTTGAAGTACTACAAAATGGTCTGTAGGCTTAGAAGGTTTGGTGGGTTTTTTTTTTGTCAGAGCTGGACCTTGACATTTTCAAATTCTTATAGATTAAGTGCACATTGAATGGTCCAGTGTTTGTTTGGGAGGACATTAGATCTGAGCAGTTTTGCTCAGGGTGTGCCCACATCAGGCTCTCTGACCGGGAACTGACAGCTGAACTAACAGAGGTGGCAGATGGAAACAACTGGGGTTAGAGTTCATTAGAACAGCTGACTTCCAACCAGACACCTGTCTTTGCCAGTGCCCAATGTAACATTTTTCCCCCACGGACCCCCTGCCCCAGTAGATCAGACGTTTACTGGCTCCTTGTTTATTATTCTGGCCTGGAAAAAAAAAAGAGAGAGAAAAGAAACGTTGCCATAAAACTGTTAATTTATTAATCATATATTCATTGTAATGATTCATCCAAACAACAAAGAACAGATTAATTTTCTTCTTATAACATTTTAATATTTTTTTTTAAATATGTTTCTAATATTTTGATATATTTACTTCATTTAAGACTGTGGGTCTTTCACGGCAAGCCACTTCTGTCTGCCTCCTTTTCACTACTGGCATGAAAACATGTATAAGATTAAAAGACCATTAGTGTCTACATCAACACAGATAGTTTTTCACTTGTTACGTCTAAATGTTTACCCCTGTAGATCTTCTTTTAAGCACTCAAACTTTTGAACTAGCTGATCTACACTTCCTTTGACTTTTTAGAACTGTTGGCTGAGGTGAAACTTTTACTAGGTGAAAATAGGCCTGCTGACAGCAAGAAAAAACTTGTCAGGGAATCAAGGGTTGGCTTCAGCCTGTAAGCATCACAGGTGAACTGACTTGTGACTGTGATTGGTGGAAACCCTGGCCCGAACGTCCTAGCAACTGACCAATCACCTTGCCCTGATTTTATCCTCCCTGCAACAGCTATCTAGTTTACAGCCCTTTACTTAGTTTATAAAATCTAGTTTGCATAAAGCTTTCTGACTACTTTATTCTGACTAGATTAGATCTATTCTGACTAGACTACTCTATTTCTATTTCTGACTATTTTCTATTGAAGTGTTCCATACATTTTGTTCTAAATCAGCTCACATATTATTTATTGAATCCTTGACATCCTCTTCATATCCAGATATTTTCTTGTCAGTGACGGCTTATCCAAAAGTGACTTTTGTAGTCCATCCCCCTTGACTTTTTGCACCATACAAGTTGAACAATTACTGATGGAGGTTTTAGAGCCTTCCATGGGGTGATGTGTGGATGCATTGATATGGTAAGTATGGCAATGACTAAACCGCTCAGTCTTGCCTTACAATGCCCACAGCCCCAGGGTACAGAACAGATGCCTGGTTGCCATTATATTTTTACCCACAGCAGTGAAACTGTTTTATTGGCCTGCAAATCTGCTGTGGATGTAGAGAGAGGTGAGTTGGCCAGTCGTGTGGGAGGGTGAGGCACAGTTTGAGAGGACATTGAATACAGAATGGTCTTTGCAGAGATAGTGAAGTCGGGGTAATGATGGTGTAGAGCAGATTAACTGACAGGTGAATGATGACTGTTCTGTCACCATTTTTACGTGATGGTCGAACCGTAATTTTGAACAGCCAAATCCGATTCTACTGACCAAATTCTGAATCGTGTACAGCCTGTGTGTGTGTATGTGTGTGTCTGAGAGAAATACACTACATTAGTACAGTGTAAGCCAATATTGTCCACCAATAAACGGCTTTTCTGCTGAGTTCTGATGTTCACACACATGCACTCACTTCATACATGCACTCACTTCACATTCTCCAGTCACCTGTGCTTTGTGAAAGCAGATCCACCCCATTGTATTTCAGATACAGCCTTGAGAGCGCTTTTCAGCTGGAGGGTATGAAGCCATGACCCCTATTTTACCAGGGCCTGCATTAGCGTGGGCAGGAGCTGAAGCCTGGCTCTATTAGTGATGGCACATACTTCCAGTGATGGAAATACTTCTCACAAGCTTCAGAGACAGCTTCCGTCGTCTTCTTACTCAGCCTTCAGCGGGGGGGAAAGAGATGAGGAGAGCGTGTGTGCGGGCATACTCATTGCATACAAACGAGAAGGCCGTTTCTTCCCTCATCTCAGAAGTTGGAGGCTGAGGGGTAATGGGCTATGAAAGGGAGATTTTAATTACAGACCTTGAGATTCATCGAAAATGAGAAATTCGTTTTTCACATGGGTTGCATGGATATGAGGCTGTTATTTTCTGTGTGATTATCCCAGCATGTGCTCATGGATTTTTTTTCTGTGTCGACAGTGAGAGAGAGAATGATCTTCGTTCTACCTTCTTTGGAGTGGATTGTATGTAAGGCATTTTCTACTAAAGGGATTTTCCAACTCTGCCTCTCTCTTGGTTTCTACTTATTAATTCTCTTTGCTTCCATTGTCTCTCTTTGGTTAAAAGCCTAGTCCATTTGCTGGTTCTGATTAATGGGTCACGTAATGGTAGCTGGTCCCTTCATTAGTCTGTTTGTGAGAGTGTCTGTGTGTGCTAGATGACCCGACACTTCCTCTTTTTGGTCCTCAGAGTAAATGAGGCTTGTTTGGCATCACAATAAACACGCCACAAAACATCCTGTTCCAGCCTGGCACAGTGGCTCCTTTGTCTTCTCTGAAGTCTGTCTTGCGCAGTTGGTTTCTTTTACTCTGGCGTCACACTTTCTTGTTGATGCACATACAATTCTTACAAACACACTATCTTTTGCTGTCTTCCCATAGATAATAAGTGTCAATGGTTTGTGTGGATAGTTTAGCCTAATCCAAGACCAATTTCTTACCCTCCTCTTCTGCACAAGACAGCACGTTGTTTTCACACATGGGCTACACCCTGTGCTTTCACACATGGCTGTCCTCTTTTTGCTCTTTATATTGTGCTCCTCTCTATCTGTGTTCTTTAACTTTTACTTAGACATCTCTTGTTGTCTAGACATCTCGTGAATCTGTTTCCATTTGTCAAACTTAGTACCAGTCAGACAGAGAGACCAGAGGGGTAAGTTTTCGAATGAAAAGGGAAGGAAGCAGGGCCTCGAGAGAAAGCTGTTGCTGTCTGACCCTTTGGGTTGTAAATTAGGCCTGTGGGTTAAAGCTGCAGTGGGGGAACCCCTCTCTAAAGAACTACCTCATTTCTCTGCCATCTGCTGCTCGTGCTAAAGTCTGCCCTGGTTCTTCCATCTCTCCTCCTTCTGCTCCTCCTCCTCCTCCTCCAGGACCATGCTCTCAGACATGGCTGACATTCCCTGCTGTCCATCTGTAGTGAGGACTCGTACATCTTGGCATTTTTTCTGTGATCACTCTACACCATTTTTACCTCCCAGTGTGCCACACACAACAATCTATTCAAATGTACTTTGTATTTAACCTTGTTTGTTTGTTTGTGTTTGTTTGTTTATTATTTATTTATTTGTTTTCTTATCAGCGCATTTAGGCTAACAATGCATAATACTTGGGTTACCTAATGCCCGTTAACAGTGTTTTCTTTGCCTTTGAAAATCAAGTACTTTATGCAATACCATGCCTGTGCCCTGGACATTTTCCAGTTGGCATTCAGTAGGATGTAGCCTACCCCTAAAGATGTAATTAGCGAAATAATGACCGCCGACCAATTCATGTCGCATGTCAGCTACTTGATGTTAATGCTCTCTGAGGTGTTATAATAATTTATATTGACAATCTGTTGCCACTGCTCCCCCATGTAATCACTGAACAAATCACGTTTCAGGCTGACTCCGCAGTAAAGAAATTGAGGGACCATGTACCACTAACGCACGCATATCCAAAGTAAAGACAGGCAATTTATTTCTGTGCGGTAACCTTCAATCTTCCTGCTGTGTCAGACTCTTGCTCTTGAGACTATTTTTGTCCTCTTTGATCTCTGAGTGATGACATGGAAGGCATCAATGCTTAGGCCTGCGGATGACTCTTATTTCAACTCTCCTCAGTTTCCATTCTTAGCTTTTCTGTCCTACAGGCATTAGTGCCCTTATGCATGCAGGGAGATTATTATCATTAGCACTAGCACTGGTAATGAGCTGCCGACCAGTTTAAATATTCATGTCACAGTGCCTGGAGGATGACATTGCACTGCAGGTTCTCCCCTCCCAAATGTCGCCACCTGCTGTCAGTCAGGTTGTGGCCTCGCAGGCATTTCTGCAGGCTTTTGCCACTTATGAGCCAAACACAGGGCTAATCACTATTCTCAGGTTTCACTTTTTTCACTTGACAATTGTGCTGGGTTGACAGGCTTTGGTAGTGAGACTGAAACAGTTGCTAGGTGTGCAAATGAGGACCATCCCACATCTAACCTCATTCTTCACAGTTGTGCTGTCGAAGGTAGGCTGCTTTACTTAAAAAAACAGGCATGATCTTTACCACAATTCCATGTCAGATTGTGTGACCTCATTTTTAAGGCTGCAGAATCCCAGTTTAATTTGGTTGAGATAATAAGACTGACTTCCTTAGCATGCTTAGAGCTGGCTTAACAAAATGTCGGAGACACTTACTGGGTTTCACTAAGCAGACATCTCCCTTAGACTGAATAGGGAATTCTGCAGACAATGTCATCCACCTCAGGAAACGGGACATCCTGTTCTCATTCTCTCTACTTTTCCGTCTGTCTCATTCATTCTCCTTTTTGTCTCCAACATAAATCTGGCATTTTGTCACTTTTTGTTACTACAGTGCTGTCTTGCCCTCTCCACCTCTACCCACCCGCTCGCTGCTCATCCAGTTGTACGGCATGCTCCGTTTTCTCTCCTCTCTCCCCTCTCCACCTCACCTCAAGGTCCTATGGGGTTTGCCCAACAGCCCCTGCTGCTCCAGAAAAGCAGAGGCACAACAGGGTTTTTTTACTCTCCCGCAAACTGCTGGAAAAAGAGCACACAGCAGAGGCATTGTTCAGCGTACCCTTCCCAGTATTAGGGCTGTAAGTGCTGCCGTGCATTTGTAGTCACAGATAGTGATATCGATCAACATCGAACCCCTGCCCACACCTGCCAAGAGAGGCTGTGCCTCCATTGATCGAGCCATCTGACTGCCTCTGTGCCACAAGGAAAAGAAAAAAGAAGCTGTAGATCTGAAAATGTTTTTAAACCTTGTTTACATGACCATATGGTGTGTTTTATATGATACACAAGATATCATGAGCAAACCAGTCAACATCATGGGTGGATATTTCCACCTTTGAACTGCAGTGTACCAATGTCAGTCTCTAAACCAATCCTGTCAACTTACCTAGTTCATTTTTATATGTCATCATGGACAGACGTGGCTAGTTCTGCATTTTTGGGACTAGATGTCATTGCGGCTTTGCATTTGACGCAAGTATGGTGTAAGTTCCACCAGTTGTATCCTTCTGTTTTTCCATCTTTACATAGGCCTTTAGTGTTCAAACCACATAAATATCCCAAACCCAGCTACACACATTATTTTTATCATTTTATTTATTTATTTTTTAAGTTCCTCAAGTTACATCTTCCTCATCTTATGGTGCCTCCTGGCCTTTTCCCAGAACCTTGTGGGCCCTCTAAGCTTCATCCAGGAAGCTACCTTTGACCAAGCCGTCTTTTTGAAGCCTATACTAGTGGCTACCCAGCACCCCTCTTAAATGTACCAGTGAACCTTGACCCTTAGCTGGCCTCACAAACTGACCAGTCCTTGACCTTAGTTGAGGCCTCTCATCTGGACGCATCCCTCCCGCAGTGTCCAGTGTGCAATGCATGTGTTAACCCTTAGTCAGCACTCCTGGGGTAGTTCCCGTTGGCTGTTATGAGTAGTGTGATGCTCAGTGAACCAGCTGCTCAGTGTTTAAAATCTTTTCCACTCCAGTGTGTTCCACACCATTCTTCTCTTCAAGGAAACGTTCACAAGCAAATCAAAGCCCAAAGGGATGGTCCTTGTGTTTTTCTGGTTGTCTGAAACACTGGAACTGGCCGGCCAGACTAAACATTTTCACCGTCTTAAATTGGGCGATAATAATTGTGTATGACACAGTGTGGTACAAGGGCCATCTCTGGTGAAGGAGGTTTCCTTTGGCCTGTATATTTTCCCCCTCAGCTTGAAGCTTGAAGAATATTGTGTGTAAAGCTATTATAACTGGGGGATTGTGAAATATGTTCTCAGTGGGGCAGGTATAAGGTGGAATAGCATGGAGAGCAGTACAGCAACAAACCTTCTCAACATTCATGAGACATGAGGTGCTGTCTGCTTGGCTGTGTTGATAGTTGATAGTCTGTCGCTTTTTTCTATGTAGGTTTCCTTTTTGACTTTGTCCCCATTTGGCAGATCTGTTCGTTTTTCTCTCCAGTTGCACCTCACAAGGTCACCAACAGTTTCAGAGAAAATTAGTTTAGCTACAGTGCTCAACAAAAAGCAGGCTTAAGACTTGCAAACTTCTTTTTTTGACACATAAAAAGTAGGCTTGTTGCACCACAATCATCATCCTGAAAGCAATGATAAAAGCATGTGGTTTGCACTATCATTTTTAGCATCTCCATCTCCTCAGACTCAGATACAGGTGTTAAACCTCTACATCCGTCTGTACTGTCCCTACGTCTGTGACTTTACTTATGCTGTCCCTCACTTCTTTCAATTTAGTTTTTTGCAGTGTAGTGCAAGCTGATCCTTTTGTGTGTGGTAGATATAGGCCGGAAATAGCTACTGTCTTTTTTTTTTGTGTGTTAGCTTTATTCGTTTTATAATGAAGGGTTTCAGCTTTTGCCTTGCCTGACCCAAAGTGAAGATGAAAAGACAGATGGCAATCTTGGGGCAGTCTTTGAAGTCTGTGTGGACTACCTCTTTTAACAGTGTCACCAGCCCAAATATGTCTCATTCTTTCTGGGAGAAGTTAATTATCAGACAGAATTCACATGTTCAGACTGAACGCATACCACACGCTGCTGCTGGGGCCTGTGAATGACATCATCATGTCCCAGAATTCCTTCACGTCTCCCAGTGTTCCTGTAACCCCCTTTCTTCCCAGCTGCTGCACATCTTGCACAGGTCATGTGCATGTAAAATGCAATTTCAAATGCAATGTCATTTTTTATCAGTCATCTACCTCACAGCTAAGTCTATTTCTCTTACAGTTTACTACCATTCTTTCACCAGCCACTTCAGTTAACTGCCTGACAAGCCATTACTGAATGTTCTAGTAAGAGTTAGGGCATGCAAAATTGAACAAACCTCGATAACCTTGGTTTACAGCGAAACCTAGATTTTGGGGTTCTCGGTAACACAGCTTGGTTTACAGCGAAACCTAGACTTTGAGGTCTAGTGGTGTGTGTGAATATGTTTGCTTTTGTGTATGAGCGGATGTCCCTCTACCTGTGGAGGGAACACACTCGTCATCTGTTTGTGGCAGGCATATTTCAGGCCATTTCTGAATGCTTCAGTGTAGTTGTGTAGTTCTCATGATAATCATGTTACCGTCACAGAGATGAAATAGTTAGACAGTTGAAAAGAGATTACTGGAAGGAGAGCTTGTGCCAGGCATAACCAGTCTCCATGGGGTCTCTGGGGAGCAAGTCTCTTTATTTATAGCAGCATTTAAGTCTTGGGTCAGTGATCTGCGATACCGCTGTCTCAAAACTGACAGCATACGAGAGCCAAGCTCAATACAGTTCCTCGTTTCTGCACGGCTGGCTCGCCTCTGGTTTGTGGTTTGGTGCATAGTTTACTGTGTCGATTTATTTCTGTCACTTTTGTCCTCTGCCTCTTCACACAGCTCACCTCACTTACGCTCCTCTTTAACCACTGTGGGTCACTTCCTCTCTGCCCCAGATTCAGCAGGGCCCACATGAACTGGTGCTGCTGTTGTCTGTGGCCTATCATACTGTGTCTGCTGCACTCTATCTGTCTACCGGTGTGTTTTGCCATCAGGAATAATGAGTTGCGGCAAGACTGTTACTTGTTGTATTGTGTGTGTCACCATGTCGATGTGTGTGCATGCGTAGATGTGTGAGGTATCTACGAGAGCAAAGCCAAACAGAGCCATTGAAGCATCAGTGGAAACTAGGTAGGTTGAGTTAATGATCAGGCTAGGCTTTGCAGAATGAAGAAGAGATAGTCCAGCACTGAGGAAATGGAAGTCCAACACAATGACATGTTGCAACAGCTTTATGGGCACAGCACACACGCTGCACCGGGTTCACCTTTTACACGCTTTAAAGCAGCAATAAGGAGTTCTGTTCCAAAACTAGCAAGCTAACTACCTAATAGGCATGTACAAACCTTGCAAACACAGACAACAGCCCAGTTGACACTGATAGAATCTTGCCAACAGAAATACATAGGGCAAATCCTGGATGGCAAGTGGGAAAGACACAGGTGTTTATCTGTCCTTCACATGACCATATGCTATAAAAATTTGAGGATTGTACCAAAACTAGTTGCCTATAAAACCATACCTCAACAATTGTCAAATTGTTGCATAGTGTTACTTTAACTGTCAAAGTCAAATTTATTTATAAATCACATTTAAAAACAACCTCACGTTGACCAAAGTGCTGTGTCTTCGTGTGTTTGTCCCGAGTGCAAACTCTGCAGAGACTTGCATCAGACATGAGACTGTTGCGTATGAGAAGGGCCTGCGGTCATGTCAGCCGTTCACGAGTCTACTCCACACATCCTCCTCTCTGTCTGGTGTCCTGACCTCAAGCTCAGTTTAGAGAAGATTTTTCAGTGTGCTACTTTGCGCCTACCTGTTATGTTTTTTTTTTTTGTTTTTTTTGCGCTTTGGTAAATGACTGTCAAAGCAGACAGCAGAGCTGTGCTTTTTATGTGGGCTCTCAGAAACCTTTACTTCAAAGGAGCATATTTCCGTATGTTTATTTTCTCTTTTTCGTCGAAGGGAGACGAGGCGCAACTCTAAGATCATGAGCAGAAAGGTGAACCAGCACAGGGTCATTGCCAGGTGATTGTTCATAAACCATTCGCCTACTCTTTATCTTACGATGGTTGGGAAGAAAAGAGGTGTCACTGTCAACATGTAGACCTGGTTCTATTTCATACAATGTTCTATTGAAAAGGCAGAACAAACGCACACATAAACATGCTCCTCTTGGCCATCATGCAAACATGAACATTTCCTTTGGCTGGTGCATACAGAGGCATTTCTCAAAAATGTTGTGTCCACTTTTGCACCCTGTCTAAGTATATTCTCTTGGCTACATGCCGACACTCCCTCTTCCTCTTGAGCTTATCTTCCTCTGTAATACCCATCGAAAATAACCAGGGTTTTCTTTCCTCGTAACCCTCCTAATGCTCTACTGCTGTTGATGTAGGTCAGATTACATGGCTAATAGGAACCACAAGTCACTCTCTACTTCTCTCCGTAGCCCATTGCCCTGTTACTTCTGTTTGTCTTCCCTTTACAACTGCTCAAGTTGAGTAAATGGTTATTTTCTCTTCAGCTTTGCCTCCCATGTCTGGTTACCGTCTGCTTGCTGTTTATCTTTTTTTCTCTCGTCCAGTCACATTTATGCCCATTGTAGGGGGAATTGTGGAACAGACCTGTCTGTTAATGTATCAAGTAGAAAACACGGGATGGATGTCACATTTTTATTCCCACTCAGTCTTCCATAATGGTAAAGTCACAGGTGTGGTGTAGTCCCACCTGACTGTATTTAACAGGATGCCACAGAGCACGAACCCCCAGCAGACGTGTAAAACATGCAAGGCCTCATGTCCGTTAACCTAGCTATGAACTATCCTAGCTATCTTCAGCTGAGGGAACCATCTTAACAGTTGCCAGTTGCTAGGGTGTGTTAATATGGACTAATAAGCTGCTAAGTTATTTTTTTTTTAATTATTTGGGGGCACACAGTAAAGCTGCACAGGCACCTTGAGGGTTTCTACCTTTTCCTTTTATAATTGTATACGTTTAATTGAGGAGACTGTACCATTAGCTAGATAGCTAGCTATTATTTCATGCACATGGAACTCTGCCTGAAAATAACAGAGATAGAAGTGCAAACTTCTGTAAGATGCATGATTATAATGATAATTGTTACGGTCTGTGGTTGTTCAGTTAATGATTTTTTTTATATAATTACTTTCTCGAATATATCTTCCTTTCTACATGAAAATTGTCCTTTTTATTTGGCCTAGGCTAATTAGGCATCCAAAATCTGAAGAATACCTGACTGAAGGGCTACCAGGGATTTAGTGTCAGACGTTTTGTATCAGCGTGTCTTTTTTGTGTGTGTGTGTTGTGTGTGTTTCCATCTTTGTGAGACATCCTGTCTGTGGTGTTCACAGCTACTCTCTGGGCTGACAGCCGGTTGTCATCACTTAGCTGCTGATCTCCAGATGTGTCTCAGACACGAGACGGGCCTCCTTTATCCTCTCTGCTCCTCTCCTCTCCTCTGCTCTCCTCTCCTCTCCTCTGCTCACCAGAGATTTTCTCTGCTACAGATCTGTCCCCCTGAAAGGTTTCTGAGGCCCCCAGATTACCTTACTGAGAGTTGGCCCTCTCCAGAGAGCCGTGGGATCTCTAGAGCTGCTTTAGACACAGGCTTTTCCTCATTGGAATTAGAGGAAGGAACACTGCTAACTGAAGGGGTCACCAGGTCATCTGAACTATGAGGTCATCTCTCAGTGCTGATCAGGAACTCCAGATGTAGGTCATGTCCCCCATCGGGAGGGGGCTTTCAATGGGATATGGACTGGGTTTGGTGTTTTGGCATCATGGTGCATATTTAATGCTAAACATCTGCCTGATTCAGAGATTGGGTGTCACTTTTTGAAGGTCATAACTTTTCTGTCATTTCTCTTTGTGAGGGAAATCATCACACATCCCCAGTGTTTACAGAGATCCCGTTCCTCTCCATCCAGTTTACAAGTATATGGATGGAGGTTTTATTGCCGTGTCTCTTATACGTCTTTACCTACCCTCCTTCTGGGTGCCACTAATAGGCCAGGCTGCAGCTCCTTTAAGCCACAGCTCTTTTGGCTTCTCTTAAACCAGTGGTTCTCAACTGCTCTGGCTTTTATTACTTTTATCCCTGAATTCAAAACACATTAGCCCGAGGCTGACTTCAAATAGATTTAGAATAGATTTTAAACCACACTGTCCAGAAATCTGAGGACTATCTGCTTCACCTTTTGCCCAACTTAATGATTCAGATGATTGCTTTTCATCAAATGAGCTTGTTATACAAACATACATGTTGGTTTGATTCCCACACACAAAACTGCAAATGAAATAGCTAAAACATTGCAACTACAGTAATTAGCTAATCGTTTTCTTTTTCCAACAGAATTAAGAATTCTAACACACAGATTCAACTAGCCCACTAGTGGCCCTGCTCGTGTTACAACGCTACTTCAGCTGGCAGTTGGACCCCACAGTTGAGAAACACTGTCCTAGACTGGACCCCAGTTGCCTTTGTGTAGAGAAAATTAAATGGGAGGACTTGAAACAGATCTTAACTCCCAAGTGAGATGTTTTCAGAATGGGGCTTTATTCGGTCGGCACAGTCCAGACGTGGTGTTTGGACAAGACACTCCCATAAAGAGCTTCTGACACCGATCCACGTCAGCAGTCGGGGCTGAGTTGAGGTGCATTTTTGGCGGCCATTGTCAAAGTTGTAAATATGAGGAGATATGAAGAAATATAGTGTTTTTTTTTTTTGTCACCCCTTCTGTTTGGATGCAGATTTGCCAAATATCCCTGTTCTGTGTCTGGATGACAGCTAGTAAGAAGGGAGAGAGAGAGATAGAGACCACGAAAGAAAATAAGAGTGGTTTATGGAGGGGAGTGTGTTTTCTTTGTGTGCTTTTAGCCTCGTTGCAATGCGCATGAGGCTGCCCACAGGTTTCCTGTTTTCAGCCACCATTTACCTCCCCACATTGCAGAGTGGGGGGAGTCTTGGTCTCCAGTGGAAAACAAGTTTGTTGTTCTCATACGACACATGTTGCTGTGTCTGTAATCAAGGCTGTCACAGGCCTGTTTGTTTGTGTCCGATATTTGTTTGTTTTTGTATTGTCCCCTGGCAAGAGCAAACTTCTCTCGTGTGCTGTTCCCTTGAAGCCGGAGAGAAATCAATCCTCTCCCATGGACTGTGTTAGAGAGAGAGAGAGAGACTTTGTGTTGAGTCTAAGGTATTAGGGTATTGTCCTTAAAGAGTACTGCTATGCAGCATCCATATTTTTACACACAAGAACTCACAGATGCGCTGTGCTCAATGCTTGGGAGTAACTCCGTGGTAACTGTCTCATTCTGCCTCTCCCGGTGAGCCACTTTGTCTCTCCAGTGGTCGTGTTTGTTGCTTCTCCCTCTCTAAACACATCCTCTTGTGCCTGGAGTGAAAGCTCTGCCTCCACAAAACTCATTTGAACTGTTGCCAGGGTGATGCTTTATTAACTGGACTTTTTTTTTGTATGCTCTGAGCTTTCTCGCGGGTTGCCATGGTGCCGTGTGTGTGTGTGTGCGCGCTTTGTGTCTGTGCTCGTGTGTGTGCTTCCCATATGGCTGTCTGACAGGAGTGTGCCTCTCATCCCTGGCCAGGTCCTGGAAAGGGAGGTAGTCTGTCTCTCACCTGTGCGGTTACAGACAGCCCTGTCTGCCTGAATGACTGTGGAGCAGAGAATTCTGCTGAGAAATGTTTGGACCAGCCCACGGCCGGGTTTCCCAATAACAATGAATCTTACCGTGTTCTAGAAGAATGATTCTACGAATGTTTGTTATTTGTTACATGCACGCTACGATAAATGTGCGTGACCTCCTCTTAAGTAGTACTGACCGGATGCTGTACATGTAAACAGTGCTGAAATATCACCCAATTTGGTGATATCAGGTCACCCCTCAGCTGCCCTTTGTCAACATATTACCTGGCAATATGTCAACATATTAGGCCTACTCAAGATGTCCAACATACCGTACATCCTTGACTATAAACCACACTGTATATAAACCACATTACAGTATTTTATGTAATTTTACAAAACAAACCCGTGTATTGACCACACCCTTCTATGAACTATACTTTATTCAGCGTTATGTCATCGCGTCATGTGAAAATGCCATGGAGCTGTGGCTGGAGCGCTACTAGCCATTTAAAAGTTGTATGAAGTAGGAATGGGCATTTCAAGCATAAAGAGCACACACACACACAATTATAGGCTACCTCATCCCCACTCACTGTGAGAACCATTTATTTAGTGATTATTTAGTGTTATGGTGTCATGTGGGAATGTACACTAAACATTTAAGTCAAATCATTAATCATTCCCCTGGCGACATGGTAGGCTACCATAACTGACAGTCGTCTGACATGCTTGCAGTGTGTCTCGCAATCATTGAATTCACGTGTTTGGAAAGGGCAAGGGGAGGGGGGACTTCTCCCCCTTCATTTTCTACATTTATATCAGAGGAAGCCCTTGCTCTGTTGGTGTCCCATTACTTGTCTTACTTCTCCGCAAGTGGTCGTGATCACTTTGAACCCAAAACTGTCTTTTATTGGTGAGCTGATTTTGAGAAACCTTGCTTCAGGCTATGCAGCAAACAGTAACAGCAATTTCCCTGTAAGTCCTGCTGGTGACCCCAGTCAGAAGCCCCCTAGCCGTCTATGAATACTCAGAGACATGAAAATCTACGAAGGTGTTCAAGTACTACTTCGTGTTACAATTGTAAGGTGACTTCGTTAGAGGGATTCTAGGACCTACATAGGCTTACGACGCTTTTGGGAAACCCGACCCAGATCCCATGCAGCCTGGCTCCCTCGCCGTTTCTTTTTTTTTTACGGCCCTCAGAGCAGTTACAGTGTGCTGCATCTTTTTTAGATTTGGCTTGTTATAGTTTTGGTGTGCTCATGTTCTTTTTCAAAGCATTCCCGCATTCCACTTGTGGTCAAAATGATGCCAAACTGCTTATTTGAATAATGTGGCGCTGCTCCTTTTACATGTGCAGTCCTGTGTGGTCAGTGAGCACTGCTGTCTGTCATTTCGATAGGCTGCTGAATGTTCCTGAACTCAGTTAGCACATTGAGCAGAAAGCCCCGCTCCTGTCCTCCGGCTAACGCTAGCATGTCAAGAGAATGGTGAATCACCGTGTTTGTATATGGTGACAAGCTTGAAAGCTCATTGTGTGGGGCTGTGCTGAATGTTTACAGCTGAGATTGGACGCAGGTCTTTTGGGCTTTCAGCTTAGGCTGATTACAACTATCCAACGACTCGAGTGGTTCTTGGGAAATGGGAAGCAGGCGTTTTGGTCAGGATGAAGGCCAGGACTCATGTGTCCCCAATGAGTCTTAATTTGTAGGGTCTGAGATGCTCGTTTTATGTGTGTGCCTCAGAGAACTGAAATAAACACAAACAGACACGTGTGTGTGTGTGTGTGTGTGTGTGTGTGTTTTAGTCTGTGGATCTTGTAACAGTGTCTTCTGTTGTCTCCTCTGCAGGACCCAAATTTGTGCAGCTGATGGCTTCCTGATCCCTTCTCCCCGCCTGGTCTCTGCTCTTTAGGCTGCAGTCCTCTTCGCCTGGCAGAGCCATCGGCTCGGTGATGAACCACACACCCAGCCCCCACATGGCCGAGGCCGGAAAGTCTGGGTCGGGGCTCTTGTGTGGCCTGGGTCTGGGTCCCGACCGGGTGCGCTCCCCGGACAGCCTCACCCACACGCCCAGCCCCTCGGGGGGCACCCCCAGCTCCAGCCCGCCCCTGCTGCTCTCACCAGGCCTGGGCTGCGAGGGCCTGAGCATGGCTAGCCTGAGCGCCGGCGGCGACTGGGAGAGCCGCGAGGAGCTGCGGCTGCGCGAGCTAGAGGAGGCGCGGGCGCGCGCCGCCCAGATGGAGAAGACCATGCGCTGGTGGTCGGACTGCACAGCCAACTGGCGCGAGAAGTGGAGCAAGGTGCGCGCCGAGCGCAACCGGGCACGTGACGAAGTGAGGCAGCTGCGGCAGCGTCTGGACGCGCTCACCAAGGAGCTGACGGGCGCCCGGCGCGAGCGGCAGGAGCTGGCCGCCGAGAACGAGCAGCTGCGCCAGGAGACCCAGAGGCTCCGCCCCGAGCACGGCTGCGCCGCCAGCGCCTCCTCCTCTTCCTCCTCGTCCTCCTCCCCACCTGTCGCTCCCGACAGCAAAAGCCCCGGAGCAGGGGAGGGGCCTGGCTCTCCTGAGCAGGAGCCTGTCAGAGACATCAGCAGCGACAAGCCAGAACACAAGAAGGTGGGGCAACCTCGCACCACAGTAGCGTTTAAAGTCAAAGAGGCTATTTAAGAAAATATCTTTAAACTGGCACTAACATAAACACCATCTGTAGCTTGAGCACTGCATGTTTCAGGGTCTACTTTACAGAAATGTAATGGGGATCACACTTCAGTGGAACATACCCTTAAAACCCTTAAACCCCTTAAAACACGTTGTTGAAAGTAGCAGAACATTTACATTTACATTTAGTCATTTAGCAGACGCTTTTATCCAAAGCGACTTACATATGTGCGACTTCCAATGTATACACATTTTACGCTGATGGCACACTGCACATCAGGAGCAATTAGGGGTTCAGTGTCTTGCTCAAGGACGCTTCGACAGGGAATCGAGCTAGCAACCTTCTGATTACTAAACTATTACAGAAATGATGTCTCACTGTGATAAAGCTAAATCCAAAACTAAACTAGACTTGTACAACTCACCAAGTTCGAGGATGCAGGCAGATTAGACAACTCTTTATCAGATGCTAATGACTGGCCTGAGAACAGGGTTCTTTAAACACCTCACTGCTTCTCGGCTTCACTCTTCACACCGAGGATTGACCTCGATGAAATCCACCTTACCAGTGCACAAAGTCACAAAAGTCTTGTTTTCCAGCTAAAACGGATGTTTGTTTTTAGCACGCAAGTGTTACGATGGCCATCAGCATCATCATATATGACCCACTGCTCTCAGAATGCTCTGTATGGGTCTGCCCGAGTGCTTGTGTGTGTCAGCGGAGTGCTGCTGGTGCATTCAATGTCCTAATTATAGTCCTTTCCTCACACACACACACACACACACATACACACACACACCGTGGAGGCACTGCCTGGGGACACACTGCAGTGCGACTATAGTCAGGAAGCTGAAAGGAAAGTGAGTGTGCGCAAATGTGACCCATCTTCCAGAACAGCCTTTCCAAGATGGTTACATTCCCTACTGTTAGATTGGTGGGATTTCCAGAGACTGGACGGTTTCATGCTGCTAGATTTGAACTGCCCTTTTCACCTTTAACACCACACACACACACACACACACACACACACACACACACACACACACAGAGAGAGACAGAGAGAGAGACACGTGGAGGTAGCAGCAGGAGAAGGCTTAGATAATGTCAGTGTCCAGTCCCTCCCCTCTCCAGGGGTTCTGCAAAGCTGTGGAAGCCATGAGCGCCAGCCTCCGTCATACTCCATCCTCAGGCAGAGCAGCACGTACCCACAAACACCTCCCACAACTGGACGGAAGGTCACTCTCCTGCCCAGTGCTGCAGATGATGGGAGTGACCAAATGCCTCTGTGTTTCTTTGTCTGTGTCAGATTCCTGGCTGTTGGTCTCTTTTTTCCCTTTATCTCCTCTCTCCACTCTAAACAAGCTTCAAGTCCTTGCTGCCTAAAGAGATGTGTGACACTTGATACACTTCCGTTTCTAGCCTCTGTTGTTTTTGGAATAGCATGCACACACACACACATACACACACTCTCAATTACACACACACAGGCAGGCATATCTCTTCCCCTGCACATAGCGTTGCCACATGTGAGTCCGGCGTCAGCCAACGCCAACAAAGTCTTTGCATTGGGGTCCCTCTGGTGGTGAGCATGTGCCAGTGCATCTGTTTATTTTCTTTTTTATTCCATGCGAGCGCACAGCAGTCTCAGGAAGTTGGCTACACACTGTACTGTGTGTTTGTCCTTGCATGGCCAAGCATTTGATATGTAATCCCTGCTGTACAGCGAGAAGAGAAGAGAGAAGAAGAGGAGAGGAGGAGAGGAGGTGGGGGAAGGAGAGAGTGGAGCAGTTTTTCATTAGCGAGCCTGGGAACCTCATCTTGTGCAGGCAGGAAATGAGGCCATCGGGGAGGGTGCAAGGCAAAAGGGGGAACATGATCGCTTTTTTGTGGGCCACTGTGCTGACTCTCCTGATGACAGGCTAGCCATTAGGAAATGCAAATATTTACACCAGGTTGGTTTCTCGACTATCCATATATAAAATATATTAGTGAATGCCTGTGCAAAAACATACAAGGTGAGACATTTTGAAGGTGAGGGTGATTTATAGGTCCACAGAATGCCAACTGGCAAAACAGTCCACTTTCCCCCACTTCTCCTCTGAGTGTTTTTCTTGTCCACTTATTTGATACCTCTATAACTCTCTCCATCCCCCCCTCCCTGTCTCCATCTCGGTCTCTCTCCATCTCTCTCACCTCCCCACCCTCTCCCTCCCTCCCTCCTCAGGAGCTTGAGCTGCTGGAGGCTCTGCTGCGCTGTAAGGCTGACGCTCTGGAGGGCTGGGACGCGCGGAGCGTGAGCAGCCTGCGCTCGGCGCTGAGCCGGCAGGAGCGTGGCGGGGGCCGCCTGCAGCTGTGGGACGAGCTGTGCCCCCCGGAGGAGGAGCCCGGACGCATCAACGCCTTGCAGCTGCGCCTGGACGAGTCCCAGAAGGTCCTGCTCAAGGAGAGAGAGTGAGTCAGGAGGCGGGGGCCGCTGGAGAGGAGAAGTGTGTGTGTCTGTGTGTCTGTGTGTGTGTGTCTGTGTGTCTGTGTGTGTGTGTGTGTGTGTGTGTGTGTGTGTGTGTGTGTGTGTGTGTGTGTGTGTGTGTGTGTGTGTGTGTGTGTGTGTGTGTGTGTGTGTGTGTGTGTGTGTGTGTGTGTGTGTGTGTGAGAGAAAAGGAGAACTTTGGTGATTATGTCAGGGTATCTTAGACACAATATTGGAATGAGTTAACGAGGGTAAGGGAAGTAAGAAGAAGTGGCTAGGTGTGAAATAAGTGGACACTGTTTATGCATTAGAAGGTGGTTATGAATTCCTTTCCCAAGAACCTGACCATTTGAGATGTTTGATTTTTGCTTTTTAAATACTATTATAGTAATACTACAAATACTACTACTGGCCACTGACTTGATGTCATTGATGTGTGTGTGTGTGTTGAAAACAAATGAGATTAAAGAAGAGGCCATGTGGTGGTTGATGAAATGTGCTCCTGTTCTCACATATAACATATGATCCTATGTGTTCCTGTCTCCTCCTGTTCAGAGACAAACACGCTCTCAGCAAGAGCATTGAGAAGCTGGAGACTGAGCTGAGCCAGTGGAAACTCAAATATGAGGAGCTGAACAAGACCAAGCATGAGGCCTTCAAACAGGTGAGGAAGAAGAAGAACACATACTCACACTCTCTCACTTCCATGCTGTCTGTCTCACACACACACACACACACACACACACACACATACACACACAGACAATTTAGAAATCATTTCACACATATTCATTCACACACCCACTGACACCTAGACACTGCACATAGATACTTCCAGAATTTAAACACACCTGTAAATTCAAAGCCACTTTCACACATCTACATTCAAACTCACTCATACATATTCATCCACAATTCATGTCTCCCTGCACACATACAGGTACCCACATCACACACATGCCTTATAATGTGATTGCAATGTGATTGCGCATATTGTTCTCCTCAAGTATTGTTTTCTTGAATATCCAGAGATTAACGATCAATTGCAAACATGGTTGCAAAGTTGGGTGGTTGGAACACCTGCTCGAGACCAGTTGTTAGATGCATCGTTCCTGGATATTTGCTGTTGTCAACGTTAATTGCGTTAGTTTGACACTCCCACTCCCTACCTATCCGAACACCCAACAACTGAGAATTTCACTTATGATAGAATTTTAAATGATTCAATGACCACGATGACAACAACGCTTTCGAGAAACACATCTTCTTACCGTGGAGCCTACTGCACGTGTGCAGGTAGCTGATGGGCCGTGACAGGCTGTAATGAATAAGATAAATAGGTCGGTATTTCAGCCACACTCCCACCGTACCACCGTTGTTATTCTTGAAATGTACCCCAGTAAAGTACAGCTGATGTTTTGCTTGTGTTCACCTAAAGAGGTAAGCTCAAAGTGAGGTAAGCTCAAATGGCCAACAGCAGCCCTGAAAAGAACAGAGGAAGAATAGCAATTGCTTTCTCAAATATATCAGCCTTTTACAAAAAAAATGCTCTTTTTTAATTTGGTCTAATACATCGGTTCCCAAACTGGTGGTTCAGGGGGTACGCGGGGAGAACATTTCCGCGATAACAGAAAATGGACGGAATTCGCAGAATGTACCGTTTGAAACAGAATTGCAACTTTCAGACGGAAACATCATTTTGTGCATCAAAATCGCCCAAATTCCCCTTTATTTTGTCCTGCAAGGCTGTATTTCTTTCTAATAAACACAACAACGATCGCAACGATGAACAAGCATTAATTAGAAAACAAAACCACTGAGAAAATGTCACGTCTGTGCTGAACTCCGCTCCGGCCACGCGGAGTTCAACACAGACCTCCGTAGCCTGTCAAATGAATTCGCTCATCTTCCCAATCGCCTGCAAATAATGTTTTTTTTATTCTTCTGTTCTGTTGATGGCTGGCAAACAACAACCTTAAAAGGTTTGAAGGTTTTGGGTCACTTGTGGCACTTATTATTCACTCATTTTAAGCCATCCATCTGAAAAACGTATTTTTTTCAAGGGGGGGGGGGGCGGTACGCAGCTGGAGATTAAATGTCTGAAGGGGTACGGGACTGTAAAAAGTTTGGGAACCACTGGTCTAGTACATCGGTTCCCAAACTGGGGTAGGCAAATTGGTTCAGGGGGTACGCGGATGAAAATTTGATTTGCGTTTTCAAAGTCAAAAAGCCCATTACATTTTCAAACGAAGCTATAAATAGACGTGAAATCTTAAATAGTCCGAATAGCCAAGTCGCATTGGCAGAAATACTCATGTACGTATACCCATATTCAGTGAAATAATTACACTGGCAAAAATAGCAACATGTAGGTTAGTGACCTACCCTGAAGTGTTATAGGTGAATATGTGCGTGGGGGGAGGGGCCGTGGCGGTTAGTGACCTACCCTGACAATTTCACAGTTTCAAGTGTTATAGGCTGAATATGTTTGTGAGGGGAGGGGCATGGCAGCGGTTACAAACATGGAAAAAAACGGGGGGGGGGATACGTAGCTGGAGATTGAATGTCTGAAGGGGTACGGGACTGTAAAAAGTTTGGGAACCACTGGTCTAGTCTAATTAATTTCGGGCAAACCAAAAAAATGAATTGAATGCTTGAAGGGCTACCAGGGATTTCGAAGCCCTGCTATGAGAGAATGTGGTTTTGGAAAATCAACAAAACAATGCCTGTTTTAGTTCAATAACATTCAATTCTGTTCACTAAAATAGATGTGTATGTCATGTTCATATAGATTTACAAAGGAAGTCACTTAGCTAATTGTCACCGAATTCACAAGGTGAGCAGAAGCCTACAAGAGATAGTTGGCCCACACACAATTTGTGTTCAACAAAATCTACAAGAATACACCAACAGATAGCCCTCAAGCCTTCATAAAATCCATGTATTATTTAATTAATATCAGCTGTGCTGTTGAGACACAAAGGGTGAAAATGGTTATGGTATTTAGCCAGAGATGCATCTCTAATTTGCTATGTGAGCTCGCAAGTTGTGTGGCATGGCTCAGACATTCAAAGGTTTTTTGTCAGTTGACAGTTGACTCCTTAACCTGTAATGAGAGACTAGTGTTAACAGGAGCAGCACCAATTATTTCCAGACCAACTGAGCACTGACCACCTGAGCCAGAATGGCCAGAGAGGAGGCCATTGTTTCCCCAAGGTCACATCAGAGCCACCATTTAAAAGAAGCCAATTTTCTCCCTCTGAATCCCTCCTTTTTGTCAGGATGCCACCCTTTGTGCAGAAGTCACCTTGGTGTGGTGTGTGGCGACGCGGCCTCTGCTTTGATGTGCAGCAGGGCTGTTAATGGCTGCTGTGACGCACCTGCCCACCTGAGGTTCTTAAGCCCCACTATCAGCCCCCTGCATCCCGCAGGCCCCCCATATCAAAGACCCACCGCTGCACTCCCACCCCCGCCAGAGCACAAGCACACACCCAGGAGAACACAGACCTTCACCCACATACACACACCTGCACTGGCACAGATTACAACTTCAAATGCACACATGCGACACACAAGTGCCAATGACGTCTGTCTCAAAGGCTGTGAGATATGTGCGTGGTGGTGGTGGTGATGATGATGATGATGGTGGTGGTGTGTGTGTGGGGGGATGTCACTGTGTTCCTGTTTGTGTTCAGATATACACATGTGTTTGTTGCCTTCATTCCCTGTTTTAATGTGCGTGGGTTTCTGTCAGTGTGCGTCATGCATCTCTTTGCTTCATGTCGGTAGTTAGTTTTGGATATGTGTGCACATGGACTCTTGCATGTAAGATGATGTACATGCATATCTTAGACAGCAGGGGGCACTGAAGGTTCATAGGCAGGCAGCAGCACAGGCCTGACTCTGAGTGGGAATGAAAGCACAGCCTAGCAGCTCATGCTGAGAGCATTTTATGAAAGAGAAGCCCAGATAAAGGCGGTTTGAGAATGAAGCCTTAGCTAGGTTCATCTTAGACGAGCTCATTTCTCATGCACACTCTGTCATAACAGAGAGCAGCACATGCACCCGGTTGGAGCTCAAACAGCACAACAGCTCACTAGTCTTCTGCTAGTTTGGTCACTAAATGTGTGTTGTGTGTTTTTTTAATATATGAATCTGATGGCATATAAAGGGTTCTATAACACTGAAGTCACGTTTCTACCCCACTGATCCACATCTGTGGGCCTGTAGCCTGTCCCTAATGTTGTCTCTGTGTCTGGTCTACCTCAGCTCAACATGCTGAAGGAGGTGCACCAGGACGAGCTGGGCCGCATGTCGGAGGACCTGGAGGACGAACTGGGGGCGCGCAGCAGCATGGACAAGAAGCTGGCCGAGCTCCGTGCAGAGGTGAGGCACAGCGCAACACAGCACTGCACAGTGTGGCACAGAGCAATGCAAATATACAACTGTGCACAGACCTGTACCTAACTGACCCTGATGTGATGGTAAGAGAGGGCTGTTGTGTAACTATTGCTTTGTAAAGCCAATAGAGTTCCCAGAAGAGACGCCAATTCAGGTGATGAAAACTGCAATTAAGTTTTTCCCACTGGGGTCTGATTTTACCCCACCTGATGTGCTGTACTAAAAGAGTCGATAAACACACTCTCTCTCACACACACACACACACACACACACACACACACACACACACACCCTTAAAGAGACATAGAGAACACACCTGCTGGCCCTCTGTGAGGCTTTTAATTAGCCATCTATTGGAGTTCTGTGTTGACATTGATTGGCTCTTTGAGGCCATTTTGATAAAATAAAGTCTACATTCAGCTGAACTTGGGAAGGTTGCCAGAATTCCTGAAGGATCTAGTTACCTAACGCCAGCAAATATATCAAGGACTGAGCAACCTATACAAATACAACCACTACACTACACTACACACCACATAGTCAGTCACAATCACAGGAATCATCGTCATCATCCTCCCCCTCTTCCTCAGTTTGTTTTATTTAGTCTAGATGACCGAGCTTAGCTGTCGCTTAAACAATTTCACAGCATTAGAGGTTTTATTTCTCTCAGAAATAACCTTGCAACATTCTCTTTTTATTGAAAAGCTTCAGAACTATATTATGCAGGACTCTGGTGTCATAGAGAAGGGGCCCTTGGTTGTGACGAGCATCTGTATAACCTTTCCACCGGCACACAGCCCACCATCCTCCTTCACAATCAAGCTGCATTTATTTACAGATGACAGGATCTGTCCTGTTGCCTTTGTCTGTGCCGGGTCTCTGGCCGTGTGTCGCGGCCCATCTGCTTGTCGTCACATGGCACCCGGCCCCATTCTGCCCCGTGTTAAAGTGCTGGCGCAGGCTCAACACGGGCGGTTTGGTGATGGCATGTTTGGCAGCGGGGCGAGGGTGGGCTGTCGGGGTGCGCGGCGTGGCTCTTTGATGGGCTCTTTAAAGCGCGCTGTCCTGTCCTGTCCTGTCCTGTCCTGTCCTGTCCTGTCCTGCCCCTCGGCCTGGCGCCGCTGCACAGGCACGCTTCCCAGAAGCCTTCAGCCAGGCCTAGCACTCAGGCTGGCTGCCACTCAGGCCAGACCAGCAGATACCAGGCTGTTCTGGCCCTCTCTCTCTCTCCTTCGTGGGCGCTCCCTCCCTCTCTTTGTCTTCTATCTCTCTTCTTCTCACTCTCTCTTTTGTCTACCTCTCTGGCTGCCCGCTATATTCCCTCTCTCTCTCTCAGGGACTCACTCTTTCTGTCTAGCTGTCTGTCTGCTGCCCTTCCCTCCCCTGGGGTGGGGTGATGTGAGGAGAGGTGCTGGAGATGGAGAGGTGTTGTTGGGGGAGGGGTATGGGGTCGGTTTCGTTGATGGAACGTGGGCGGAATATTTCAGCATGTGTAATTTACAGGAGGAGACACGACTCTCTCCCCCGTGAAGCCGCCCGATCCTCAAATGCCCTGCGTGGGGCTTTTGTTTCCCTCTCCCTGTGTAATTCAACGAGATATCACAGGGCATGTGACACACACACACACACACACACACACACACACACACACACACACACACACACACACACACACACACACACACACACTCCAGCTGCCTCATCTCCAATACTTCAAAGGTCTTTCTTTAATATCTCTCACTTCATTGTTTTGTCTCTCTTTTTCACTTTACCTCCACCTCTCCCCACCTACCCCCATTTTAATTCCCAATCTCCCTTCCTCTCCCTTTATCTCTCTATCTATCTCTCTGCCCCACTCCTTGTCCTTCATTTCTCTCCATCGCCTTGTTCATTTCTTAATCTCTCCTTCTCCTTCTCTCTTGTTCTCTACATCATTCCCCTCTTCTTGTCCTTCTTCTAACTAACTCTCTCTTTCTTTCTCTCCCTGTCTATCCCCCCCCCCCCCCCGTCTCTGTCGGCTACCCCTCAGATGGAGCGTCTGCAGGTGGAGAACGCCGCTGAGTGGGGTCGGCGCGAGCGTCTGGAGACGGAGAAGCTGGCGCTGGAGCGCGACAACAAGAAGCTGCGCGCCCAGATGGAGGACCTGGAGGAGCAGCTGGCCCGTAAGCGCCGGCAGGCCGCCACTGCCCTCGACTCTGACCTCAAGAGCATCCAGAACGAGCTGTTCGAGAGGAACAAGGTGGGCGACGCACACGCAAGCAGACCCACTGGTGCTCACTCTAAAGGGCACTCATACTCTCGCTCACACACACACACACACACACACACACACACACACACACACACACACACACACACACACACACGTAAGGGCCATGGCTCCACACACACACACACACACACACAAACATGCAAGAGCCATGGCTTCACACACACACACACACACACACACACACCTTTTCAAAAAATGTTCACCTGACGCACACAGTTGTGGAGAAATGCTCGCACTGGTCACCTATACCATATATGTCCAACAATGCAGAGAATAGACAGAAGGGGGAGAAAAACAACTTGGGGATGATGGAAGGAACGCTGGCATGGGGGTTTTCACATGAGAGCAGTGAATGTGAAATTGCCTGCTCAGATAGTGTGTGTTATACCATAAAAGCACACACACTCACACTCACACGCACTGTCCACTGCAACTATATAAGCACTATTAAGTCACATAAAGAGGTCTGTAAATTGTAATACAAAGGGGCCTGTAAATTGTGGTTGTGCCACTGAGCTGGAGAGAGAGAGAGTGTGTGTGTTTGTGTGTGTGTGTGTGTGTGTGTGTGTGTGTGTGTGTGTGTGTGCGAGAGAGAGAGAGCGCATGCGCTGAGGATGGAGTGGGCTGAAGTGGGTGCTGCATTAGCGTCCCCGTGCGTACGGCAGCCCTCATACTCATACCCTCATAGATTAGCCGCACGTCCCTCCAGGTGCCATAACTTGCGCGAGGTACATAATTGGCCCTATTTTGATGGTGAAAATGGCAATGGAAGCGGCAGCCCATGTGTTCTGTTGCACAAAACTGGACAGCTTCAGAGCGAGTGGTAAGTGGGCAGAGCCAGGCTGAAGTTTATTAGCGAAAGGTTTCATTACAGTTGACCAATAGCATTGTCGAGCAGTCCCTTTAAACTGAATGTGCCAGACGAGATTATAAAGCAGAAAGTTGGCAATATCACAGTGGGTGCTGGACAGTGTTTGCCAGGAGCACTTTTACAAGGAATAATGCTTCTTCTGTTGTTCTAAACAATTAAATTCGTCGACACAGTTGTAGGTTGTCAGACCTGTTTTAAAATGCCCTAGCCACATCCCGTCAAACCGACTGTTAGATTGTTAATCAGGGTATGTGATTTTGAGCCTGTAAAAACTCAAACTCACTTCGATTCCATGACAAGCTTATGTTATTTTTGTCGAGATCAATATAGTCCAACTCGCGTCCATGCTCGAGAATTGATTTAACCCCAGAATTTTAAGTGCAATTTAAAATCTAAAAGGAGCACATTTGCAACTTCGGAGCTAGGTACTGAAACAAAACATGTATAGCTTCCATCTCTGTGAAATGTTTCAGCAGACATTCTGGCACTTGCTGCAGTGTGACTTGTGGGAGCTTATAACAACCCGTCTGGCGGAATTTCTTCGCCTTTAAAGTAGGGTCCAATGTGTGCTGGTCCTGAAGCAGTTTCATCAGGGTCCTTTAACAGCTCTGCAAAACAGATGTAATGTGCATGTAAGCAGCCGCAGTACTGTGTCAGAAGACTCCCTCCACAGCCTGGAGTACTTTGTGCAACGTGTTAAAGAGCTGTTTGTTTGTTATGGTGTTTGTGTGAAATAATAACAGTATGGTAACCACAGTAGCTGAGCTCCGCTTCTGTTTGGCAGCAGGCGTGACGTACTGTGAAGAAATGCTGATCTCGCCAAGACGTTCTCTTAGACTATGGATTACACTTCAAAGGGTGTTATCTGCCTGTGCAGCGTGATCATTAACCTCAGTGCGAATATTCTAATTTGAAGCATATCCCTCTTCAATTTAGCTTTTTAGCAGATGTCAAACTATTTTCACAAAGTAGATATTTTCCCATGAAATGAGAAAAGAATAAGAGTGTTTACATGAGAGATTATAAATGAGTATACAATTTGGTGCTTTATTCCCCCGTCAACATGAGTCAGCATGTGTGTCTTGAGATTGCATTAGAGGGCATGGGAATATCAGTGTTGCTTTTGCAGTGCAGCCACACACACACACAGACTGATGAGTGCACATAACTACGGGCATGTATGTGAATACACACACAAACACACACACACACACACACACACACCTCTTTTCTCCTTTCCTCAATACTCTCACCTGTGCATTGTTGCGCTCTTCATTCTGTTTTGTCACTTTGATTTGTCTTCCATTTTCTCTTTTGCGCTCCGGGCAGTCCTGCTTCCCAAGAGGGAAAAGAAGAGCGAGAGTGCATGTGTGTGCATCTGTATAGATCTTCTATACTCGCTGTGTGTGTGTGTGTGTGTGTGTGTGTGTGTGTGTGTGTGTGTGTGTGTGTAAATGTGAGCAAGAGAGAGGAAATAAAAACACTTAGCGCTGGCTCTTTATGAGCACCATTACTGCAGGCAGAGATTTATGGAGTCAGCCTGAAGCACTCCTCACTACACACACACACACACACACCACATCTGCAAATCACTCTCTCACCTCCGAGAGTGTGAGAGAGAGCGCGAGCGGGAGAGAGTGAGAGAAAGAGAGAGAGAGAGAGAGAGAGAGAGGGATAAGGCATGGAGGGAAATAAGCGAGGGAGCAGGAGATCGGAGATGTGTGGAGAGTTCCAGGTGTAGCACCGGGCCTAGAGGTCAGAATGATTGGAACACAGGTGCCTCTGTCCTCTGTGTGTTTGGGGGCAGAAGGGAGTGGCTTCCTATGCATATGTTTCTAAGTTTTAAAGGAAACGAAGGACATTTCTCTGTGTGTGTGTGTGTGTGTGTGTGTGTGTGTGTGTGTGTGTGTGTGTGTGAGAGAGAGACTGGTCGTGAGCATGTCTGCTTGTGTGATAGTGCGTGGTGGTGTGAGGGAGATTGATGTTGGTGTGCGTGTGAGAGAGAGAGAGAGAGAGTTTGTGCTTGAGAGCATGTGTGTGTGAAAGATCGAGTGTGTGTATGTGATCGGTTGAGCGTCTGCCCCAGTCCACAGCCGTAGAGCTCCAGCCAGATTGATGGCACTCGTGGTGCCGCCGAGGCGCGCCGATCAATGTGGACGCAGCCAGAGAAACACAGCAGGCGATGAAGACGTTGAACGGATGCACACTCTCTCACACACACACACACACACACACACACACACACACACACACAAAGGCACGCGCGCGCTTGCGCACATACACAGAGGGAACAAAGTGTGATTGATACCAAAATCATATTCCCAGCCCAGCCGGAGCACCTCTCTCTGTGCCTGCAGCAGCCAGCGTTGAGATTGATGTTCTCTGTCACCTCGCAATTCAGCCAAGCTCTGCCAGAAAATTGGGAAGGGGACTCTGTGACTGCTCTGTGTTTCTTTGTCTCTGTCTGTCTGTCTGTCTGTCTGTCTGTCTGTCTGTCTGTCTGTCTGTCTGTCTGTCTGTCTGTCTGTGTGTGTGTGTCAGTGTGTGACCTGTGAACGTGTCGGCAGCGAGCACATCCGTTCCCTCCACCATTTCTGTCCAGTCTGTGTGTTTGAGTGGCTGTCATGTGTGTGGGGGTGTTTGATAACAGGTAGAGAAGTTCACAACCTTGTTAGAGCCGAGGGCCAGCGAACAGGAGCTCCGCTTTCAAAGGATTGTTACCGTGGCCGCCGCAGGCAGCTGGCTTCTTTCCTCTCGCCGCTCGCCCAGCTTTCAAAGAGCGCGTGAGTTAGTGCATGTCTGTGTAAGAGGGGAGCGCATGACTGACTGAATGCTTGCAAACATTGCGTAAATGTTGAACATTTAACATGTATGTGTTCGGATGTTTGTGTTATGCACTGCCAGAACCCCTACAGTGACCCCGCTTCTCCTGCTGCCTGGCCATCTGTGTGTTCGGTGTGCTGTTTGTGTGTAGGGCGTGGGGTTGTGTGTGCTGTGCATGCATGCGTGTGTGTGTGTGTTGTGTGTGTGTGTGTGTGTGTGTGTGAGGGAATGGACCGCCCCCACTCTGTGTCCTCCCCGCTTTGGCTCATACACCCATACACATACATACAGACACGCTCACTCACTCACTCTCACACATACATATTTGGTCATTTGATCCACAAGCTTGAGGTGTCTTAATCTGATCTCCTCGTGGACTTGTGGAATCCCCCAAATTGCCTTTCCTGGCCACTGAGCGGTTTCAGCCCGGACAACTATGAGGTCAAACGATCACAATGAAGGCAGGGCACCCAAAAGACCTTGAAAGCCAATGAAGCAGCAGGCACATCAGTCTCCCCCCAGAACAAGGCCACTGGTGTACGCTAGTGTCTGCCTCACTGAAAGCACATGCATCTCACTCATATACTAATACACACACGTTTGCCTGCTTGTCTGACCATCTCTTTGTGCATGATCGAGGCACCAAGGAAATATCCTGTGTGTGTGTTTGTGTGTGTGTTGCCTGTGCCCACATACTACAACATGTGTGATTACTTTAGCATAGATCATCCAGGTGGCTCACAGTGCAGGTGGCTCTCTGTGTGTGTGCACAGAAGTGGGTCCGCTGCCGGGACTACAGGTCCCAGATTCAGACAACACACGCACAGAGAGGCGTGTGTGTGGGAGTGCGGGTCGCGGCGGCACATGGAGCGTTGTGTTCGCCTCTGATGGGTTCACCCAGTTCCTCTGCAGGCTCTTTGAATCAAAGAGCCCGGCGTTTTTATCTCCTACATCAAGGAGAAGCCAGTCTGTCTCTCTGAAGGTCAGATTGAGCTCATTCACACGCTCACACATACGCACAGACACACTTTGTTTCTCCCCGTCATCTTTCTCCCCCGATTTCTTTTCTTC
Organism: Clupea harengus; assembly: GCF_900700415.2. NCBI lineage: Eukaryota > Metazoa > Chordata > Actinopteri > Clupeiformes > Clupeidae > Clupea > Clupea harengus. Next base: position 22,116,077 of record NC_045157.1, read on the forward strand.
TCATCTCATTGCATATCTAGGCATGCTTTTCATCTATTTTCATCTCTTCTTTCCTCTCTCTCTCTTGCTCCCTCTTTCTCCCCCTCTCTTTCTCTCCCTCTGGAACCCTGTCTCCTTTTTTTCTTTCCCTCTTGTTGTTTGGTCTTTCTGTTGCAGCTGGAGCTTTCACTATCCCTCTCCGCATCCCCTCCTCCCTGCACCCCCACACATACTCCATTACACCTCCATCCCCCTACACATCTGTCCCACTGCCAGCTTCACCACACACACACACACACACACACACACACACACACACACACACACACAGGTTATAAGTTGCACATAAACAGAAATACACACACTGACACACCATACACTATACACACAGTGTGCGCAGGTGCAAAAACATTCACCCACACTCCGAATTGTTGTGTGCACTCCCATCCGCAAAGAAATAATACTCCACACACACACACACACACACACACACACACACACACACACACACACACACACACACACACACACACACACACACACACACTATAATGCACTCAGGCACACACATTTACCACAGAGAAACAGAGGCACACAGACCCACTGGCTGCATGCAGTAAGGCTTGACTGGCCACCAATCAAAGAGATTAATGTGTGGGAATAAGGCCCTCATCTGTTGGCCCTGACTCTTTAGGTCTTTCTCTCTGATGGAAGCATAGTTAACAGTGGCCTTGCACCATGTGTCGAGGTGGCACTCTCCCCAGTGCATTCTGTGTGTTTGTGTGTGTGTGTGTGTGTGTGTGTGTGTGTGTGTGTGTGTGTCTGTGTATGTGTCCGTGTGTCTCTGTGTATGTGTTTGTGTGTGTGTTTCTGTGCTCATTGTGTGTGCATGTGTTTCAGTGATTGGTTTATGTGTGTGCGTGATTTTATTTTCGGTTATCGATGTGTGCTTGCTTTTTCTTTTTGTGTTTCTGGGATGGGTTTCGTGTGTGTGTGTGTGTGTGTGTGTGTGTGTGTGTGTGTGTGTGTGTGTGTGTGTGTGTGTGTGTGTGTGTGTGTGTGTGTGTGTGTGTGTGTGTGTGTGTGTGTGTGTGTGTGTGTGTGTGTGTGTGTGTATGTAAATGAGCTCTGGCATGCTGCTGGAGCATCTGGGCTAAGGCAGTGTGAAATGGATTGTCTTGCCTCTCAGACTCAGGGCTCCTCTTCCAGGAGTTTCTCATTTACTGCCTGCTGTTCCTCCCTCAAGGGTGCACCCCCTCTCAGATTGGCCCGCTCGCTCGCTCTCGTTCTCATGCTCACCCCATCCCTCGTTCTCCCACTCTTCCGCTCTCTTCCTATTTTCATTACGCCCTCCCTCTCAAATCCCCTTACTTACAGGGATCATGCATATTTATAATGTGTGTATTAAAAAGCATGTGAAACCAATCATGAAAATGCTACAGCTTTATTGGCGGTATGGGCATGAGTATTTGTGTGTGCGTGCGTGCGTGCGTGCGTGCGTGCGTGCGTGCGTGCGTGCGTGCGTGCGTGCGTGCGTGCGTGCGTGTGTGTGTGTGTAGGCCTACATGTTCACCCCAGTCCCTGATACAAATCTTAGGCCACGTCTACACAGAGCCTGGATTGCCTGAATCCGGAAACAGTTTTGGATCCGGTACCTTCTTTTATCGTGTCCACACAGAGCGTATTAAAAATAGTATTATTAGTATCCTCCTGTTTGTTCTGACTAGCTAACTCTCCCGTAACGTCTTCGTATGGCGGTCACTGAGAAGTGTTGGTTTATTACTAGCACCAGCCTCATCGTTCTCTAAATTGATAAGACCTAGCTAGATCAATGAAATTTGAATGGATTGTAAACCCATGACACTTTTATTTGCAGAGATATGTAACATTTAATTATTGGTCTTTGTGGGATGTTCAATAAAACTAATTTTCACGTTACCTCACTTGTGGAAATGACAGTCACTTCGTGACTTTCGCAACCTACGAAGCAAGCACCTGTGGGTGAGAGCTATTTTGTGTACAAATAACGACGACAGGGGTAATCAGCTGTGTTTTCTGTTTGTGAAAGTCAGAAGAAACGTCTTTTCAAATTTGTATCATCATCTCACTTTACTGATCTCACTCTAAACTTATCAGATTTAGATAAATAACAGGGTTCAGGCTGAGGTTGCGAGGCGGGGCGTGGGGCGTTCACGTGGGGCAATGACATCATCGGGTTAGAAAGAGTGCGGATCGGGCGGCCACACGAACACGGATTCGCTGGCGGGTTCGAATCTACCCACTCTGGAGACTGGATTCAAAAGGTTGCGGGGTCAGTTACCCAATCCGCCGGGTTCGTGAGGACGAGAGGCCGATCCGACAACATTTCTTTCCGGATTCAGGCAATCCAGGTTCCGTGTGGACGGGCCCTTCATTTCATGTGTGGGAAGTGTAAACTAACAAGTAAACTAATTTCTTCACCGGGGGTTCCTGTGGTTTTGTGCATGAGTGCTTAAATTTATTTCTTGTATCTTCCTTAACCTGCATGTGGTCTACAGTAAATGTGGTGTTGGGTACATACTTTCCCAGGAAACCTTGTGTACTGGTGCGTACTGCTCTGAAACCTCTGTTACCTCTGTGACAGTGAAGAGGTATTTATGTGTATTTACTTCAGCTGTTCCTGTTAAGTACAGTAAAGCATTTTCTCTTAACTCGGTGGTGGTATATAGATGTATGGGGGACTGTGTGCGTGTGTGCGCTTCCATGCAGTCATGGGGTCCTACTCACACGATAACATGTCACCCTGCGAGTGACCTTCGTTTGGCCGTCTGGGACCGGGGCAGTACTGCAGCACTGCCACCCCCCTCATCACTCACTCCCACACCAGGCTTCGGCTGTTCTCTAGTCAGTCCACGGGGCGCCATTAACACATTCTCCGCAGGCCCACAGCAGATGACTGCATCAGTGACTGATCTGAGAACAGTCTGCTGGGCCCTTTTAACAGCAGGTAGGCGCAGTGTAAATTACTCCATTAGCGTCATGCCCGCAGTGGGTTATTTATGAGCCTGCGGGCTAATGCCCCAGTTAGCAGGCAGTGACACTACACCATTAGTGCTGATCTAGAGCTAAGGGCTTCAACCAGGGGGACAGAGGACAAGGCTAGTTACTTTGTGTCTGTGTGTGGCAGCACATGTGTGTATGCACGCATTAGCAGCAGAGGTGAATTAGAGAAAGCATTCAAGTCAGGAACCTGTGTGTTTGTATTTGTGTGTGTATGTGTCCGTGCAAATAGCAGGGTGCTTTACAGAACGTGTCAGGTGTAGGTGAAGGGCAAGAGGTGCAGTGCTGGACCCTCGGGGGTCAGGAGCTCGGACAGAGGTGAGCCGAATGTAAAACCTAGAGCAGGATAAATTATACTGCATGTGTGTGCTTGGAAGGCCATGGCCTGCCTTCCAAAGAGGTATAGAGCGCACACGCCCCATATAAATCACACTATGGCCAGCCCTGCCTTTATAGCAGCAGGGGCTGCTCATGATGATGTAATATCACACATTTTGAAACAGTGAAAACAGTGCCTCAATGAAAGGCCTCAATAAGATGCCTTCTTTGGCAATCACACCCAGGGATACTGATGTGAGTGGAGAAGAAGAGTATGTGGCTAGCAGGGATGGAGGGAAAGAAGGTTGTGTTGGCAGAGGGATGGTCACAAAGTGGGAGAGACATGGCAGAGAATGCTGGGTGTGTGGAAGCAAAAGGGCATGTGACAGAGGAGAGAATTACTCTGAGAAAGACGAGAGTAAAGGACACCTGAAATCGACTGCAATGTGAGAAGATGGTCATAAGAGAGGAAGATTAGGGTAAGGAGTCGTGAGAGTGCTCCCTGAGGGGTGAAGGTCAGTGGCCACTTAACCCTCCCCTCTGCCCAACCTAGCTTTGTTGGAAACCACACTACAGAATGGGATTGGTCAGTGTGGACCACAGAACCAGCCATCACTTACAGGAGTCAGGAAATCTGAGGCAGTCACAATGCCACATCACTGTGGATCAGTGGAACATAAAGAGCAAGCCTTCTTGTGTGCACACATATGCTTGTGTCTCGTACTCTCTCTGTTTTGTGTTTGCAGCTAAGATTTAGACATGTTTTTGGAGGGAGAAAAAACCCCATTGCCATTCCTTTCCATCTGGTGTGTTCTCGCAGCGGTGGGTTAAGTGAGATGGCTGCTGTAAGGTGTTCTCCTGCGCTGGCAGTTGTACCGCACTCTGCAGGGGAGGGAGATGAGCAGGCGAGGCTGTTAGCGAGCGTTTAGCCTCAGCCCGTGGCTCTTTCCTCCACCGGCGGCAGCCCCTCACATCATCACACTACCACAGGACTCTGGTACGCCTCGGGCATGTGGGCTCTGCATAAACGGATAAACAAAAGGGCATATACACTCACGCAGACACACAATCCGATACACACACATACTCACACAATCATTTTCACTCTCAAACACACACTCTTTTCTCAGCCTTTCTGTCTCACAAATACACATACACACACAGTACACTCAGAATGTTCTCTACTGGGGCTTGCATATTCTATGGCTCATAGTCAACACCAACTTGACAGTGCAGGCCAATATGGCAGTAGGGTTCATGAAATATTAAATGTTAATATAGTATAGTAAAGTTAGCTCTGATAGTTCAAGGTCCTGTCTGTCCATAAAAATGTCCATAGAAATTTTGTTGGGCTCACTCAATAAATGTCCACATAAAGAACCCAGTACCGCTGTTCTCAGGCTCTGTCCTATTGATGGCCAGATGCAGGATTTAGGCCATGTCAGCAGGACGGCGATTAAATCTGTGAGAGCAGTCCTCTCTGCCCGGCTCTCCTCCTCTGCCTCAACATTGCCCTGGTCTAAACAGCCTGCTCTTTAAAGGTCCCACTGACCGTACACCCCACTGGCCAGCCCCACAGCTCCCACCAAGCCTGTGGAGCACACTGGCCTATATAAACCCTCAGGCAGTAGTCAACTGCCTGCCCACAAACCCCACTGTACACTGATTGGGATGTGTGTTGTGTTGTGTTGTGTTGTGTGTGTGTGTGTGTGTGTGGGCAGAAGTGTATGCATTTGCGTGCGTCTGTTGGGTTTGCTGGCAGTGCAGTGTAGCATTGGATCTTATTTGGTTTTTCAGTCTGGGCTCCACTGAAGGAGAAACATTTAACGGCCTCCTTTATGTAACCCACCCTACCCTATACCCCCAACCCATTTATCCAGTCTGTTTGTGCGCAGGCTTGGGGGATTGCGTGTTTGTGTTTTTATGTTGACGCTTGAGTAATTAAGGAGCAGCATGCCATCTTGCTTGTCCAGCCCTGCTGAGTTGTCTTCATATTTTGTATTTGGACATCTGCGGTACGCCTCGGCTGGAATAGAAGGAAAGGAGCCTCAATTAAGAAGAGACTGGACCTGATTGGCTGACGGTGTTTACTCGGAGCCGCTCAGTAAACAAAGCCCGTGGTCACACTGGCGCTCCTTGCATTGTCTGCACTCCTTGTGCAGCTTAGTGAGTGTCTTTGATAATTGTGTGTGCTGTTCTTTCAGATGTGGCCCAAAATGAGAACGGAGTCGGTTTATTTATTTGATGTGACAAGAAAGGACACAGTAGCTCAATTCCTTGCCTCTTTCAGCTCATTTTGTGGCCCTCTAAAGTTAGTTTTTACACCATCGTGGTTGACATTGATGAGACTGGCTGCTTGTCATTTTTGCTGTACCCTGTACTCTTCATTCTCTCTCTCGCTCTCTCTCTCTCTCTGAGGGATGAAATGTGAGACCATGAGCATAGAGAGCGCTGTTAGCTGTCCACACGTCTGAATGAGCCACTCAGCAGTATTACGTGATGGGATTTGTGGCTTCCTTGTCTTCTTCATCAGCGCCTCGTCATTCACTCTTGTTCTGGTTTCCCTTGACACTGAGCCAGCCTGGTTTACTGTCTTCATTACTCTGTTTCAGTGCGGTGGTTTTTTATTTTTTTCTGTGTCAGGTTAACGCTACACACACACCATCCTTTTGTGTTTACCTCCTGTGGCGGTACCCGTTGTTGCCGTCTCTCTCTTTCATCTTCCATCTCTTTCTTTCTCTCCTTTTCCCTTTTCCGTGTCCTAATTGTCGTCATACAGCTGTAAAGGCGCTTAGGTACTCTAGTTGTCTGCTCCAGTTCTCAGTTGGGTAAATGTTTTGAGACAACTCGAGAATGTCGTACATGTAGATGCGCACACAGACAGACACACCGGTCCCCATGGGGCTAGTCGAGGGCTGTGTCGTACGTGAGGTGCACTAGTAACACGCGCTGGGCCCCGACTCTGGGGCTGCTGTCTGGGAGGTATGGCAGAAGTGGATCACGTCCCCATTTCATGTGACCCAGAAATAAAGAGCGCGGCATCA